>NC_085015.1:27295049-27307549 GCF_963854185.1 Sardina pilchardus
TAGCCATTGCTCTTACAAATCAACATGGGGTGCTAGGCTTTTTAAACAACAATTATAATATTAATCATATTAGTAATAATTTTAGATTTCACATTTTATAAATTGCTACTTCTTATGTATTTGCTGGAAAAGCTAAAAAAATCAGTGGATTTAAACTGGTCTGTAAAAAGCATGCAAGGCAGCAGCTTGCACACGGCACCAACATGAGCTTTTTTTTTACGAACGGGACACAGTCATTCCTGATTCACCTGGTGTGTGCATGTGTGTGTGTGTGTGTACGTTTACGTGTGTTCGTGTCTTTGTACGTGCGTGTGTGCATTTGTTGCTTGGTGTGTGTGTGTGTGTGTGTGTGTGTGTGTGTGTGTGTGTGTGTGTGTGTGTGTGTGTGTGTGTGTGTGTGTGTGTGTGTGTGTGTGTGTGTGTGTGTGTGTGTGTGTGTGTGTGTGTGTGTGTGTGTGTGTGTGTGTGTGTGTGTGTGTGTGTGTGTGTGTGTGTGTCTGGAAAGCTGTGTGTGTAAGCACACTGTGTGTGATTTTGAATAGCAGGGAACTATAGCATCCCTGCAAGGACAGTTATGAGCAGTCACTTCCTCTGGAGTGTAATGGTGGATGGTTGTCCATCGCACACTCTGTCCTGATGGTGGGAGAAGTTTCTTTTTTTTTCAGTGCACATTTTTTTTGTGTGTGTGTATGAACGGACAGTGTGATGACTGACTAGCATAGCGTGTGCATGAGAGGTTGTTTACTGTGGGTTTAAATATTTAACATGGGCAAACCCTTTAGTTTAAATAATGTGTACATTTTAAAGTCAACATCTCATTGCCTAATGGCTTCAGATAAACAGATTATGAGAGTTGAGTGAATGTGAAATTAGGAATCGTATCAAAATCATTTGCTGTTACCAAATATGTAATCAATTTGACAGCAGCCTCACAGTCCAATAAATCTGATAAGTGAGATATAGTTTATATATGTTTATAGAAAAGCATGTCGTTTCGTAGATGCTTTAATAGATGAATCTAGAAAAATAAGTGTTCGTCGTGTATTCCGTATATTTTCTTCTTTTCAAAGTCAGTGGATGAAGTGAGATGTACTAGCGATCCAGATCTACAAACTCCCATCAGTCAAAGGCTCTTCTCCACCACTGTCTCAGGTTATCAAAATATAATCCACATCTGTCCTGATGTTGGTGATGGCTCGTCCCTTAGTACTCTTCATCTTCTGCAGTGCGAACACTCTTCTTACCTTAGTCATAAGGGACCATGTCTCTCAGCCACTCTGAAATTTGTGCTTTGTCATTATGCTGATATGCTGTCAGTGTAGATTATTCATAAAAGAAAAAAAAGGAAACGGCTCTCTCCTTTCGATCAGCCATCTCCTGTTGCTTGCTTCCAATAAGAGGTTAATGAAATGTCCCATTCAAATGAAGCTCAAACAGTAATCAAAAGAGGTATTTGTAGCCTATAATTACCGGATTGTAAGTCCATAGGCATGAACCGCATGAAAAAAAAAAAAAAAAAAAGATCAAGTTAATCCAATTTTGCTTCTCACCTTGCTGATCTGCAAGTAAGTTGCCGTGGTGTAATTTCACGCTCAACATCAGGAAATTAGTTCAAAAATAAAATTCAATCCTTTTTGGGAACCGTGACAAAAAAGAAAAAAAAAGTTCTCAGCAACATTCGGACAGTCTCCCCCACCGCCCCCCACACACCGTGCAGGCCATGTCATTTGAAATCCAGGTGGAGAATTCCCGGGGCGCGGACCAAAGCAAAGTGGCGGGTCACTGGCTGTCAGAACGGCTGGTTATAGCTTCTTATTTTAAATATATTCATTTGCTTTCTGGATCAAAGTGAGGAGTTGATGAGTGAGCGGGTGGCCGGGAGAGCGGGAGCCTGGTCCTCATGGAGGGCGCTGGGGGTGGGTGCTGAGTGCTGGGCGGACTCAGAGGAACCAGAGTTTCCAGCGCCCGTGCTTCTTGGCCTCGGCTTTGGCCTTGCGCTTGGGGGTGGAGGTGAACGCTTCGTGGCTGTAAGGCAGGGAAGGGTAGGCCGAGTCGTCGCCGGGGCACAGCCGCTTCATCAGCGGCTGCAGTTTGTCCTCCTGCTGCTTGAAGTCCAGCTCCACACTGCCAAACACACACACACACACACACAAAGAAATACAGTGTCAAAAACAAGCATGATGCCATCACATGTTGTTCACTACCACTCTATGTCAAGACAACATACAGAAACCGCAACTAATAACTGATTCAAGCAGAAACATCTAGTACTGTATGTTGATAGCGCCACGGGCACGTCATTCATTGTAATCTTTTGCAGCAGGAGAAGTTTGTGAGCCTTGATGTATTATTCAGGCAGCAGTGATGGATTCAGGTGGTGAACACAGAGTGTTGCTGCGTGCTGCAGTGCAGGAGAGAACAGGTCCAAATGCCCAGCTAGCCCACTGGAGCCCACTGACGTAAGAGCTGGCCAGCCCTAATGTCTGAGCTGAATATCATTTGCTCATAATTCATGGTCTGTCAGCACAACGGGGTTCGGGCATCTCGGAGGAAAAATGTGTGCTGCAATGCTGTGAGAAGGTCTGTGTGTACATGTGCGTGCGTGTGTGTGTGTGTGTGTGTGTGTGTGTGTGTGTGTGTGTGTGTGTGTGGGTGTGTGTGTGTGTGTGAGTATTTTTATATCTGTCTCTTTCAGTCTTCCCAGGAGCACGCCGTTGTGGCTGTGAGTCAGGCCTCATCGGGATCAGTGTGTTCCTGCGGGACCTGTGGCCCCTGTGCCTGGGTGTGACCTCGAACACCCCCCCCACACACACACACAACCCGGCCCTGCCCCGCATCTCCCCCCCCCATTGAGCAGGGCACACTCATTTGCCTTTATTACCCTCAAAGCCCCATCCTGCGCCTCCTGTCACTCTGCCTACATTGCATCAGCCGCTGCCCACTTTTAATCATGACTCACATTCGGTTGGGTAAACAGGATTATTTTTAGTATAGGAAAAGGTCACCGTAGGTGGAAGCAATAACATTCAATTTACTGAGGCCCCGGTAATAGCCTGATATTTAGAGCTATGAGACGCACAGTCACAGGTTAGCGGAAAGCTGGGCCGCCGACCGCCTCGTCTCCCACGGCATCCTTCAGCGCTGGACACTGGCCCGACACTGGCCCGGCCCCGACTCTGACTGAGAGCTCAGCGTCCGCTCGTCCCGCTGAGGTCAACCAAAAAGCAGCTCTTGGGCGGTTGCTCACAGCAAGCGCACGCTGCAGCTCGTCCTTGTCTGAAGGACGTTTTCCCTCTCGGCCTGGGAACGTAACGCTCGACACCCTTCACAACATAATCGGTTGTGTTGTGAAGTGGTCAGAACTCCGTGCTATTGGGCGGCAACGAATATGAGAAGGAAGTAGTAGCTTATACTAGCACTTGGCGTTGTGATGCTCGGCTGCGTAGCGTACAGTGATGTTGGTAAGTGGGGTGTGGAGTGGTAGAGGGGGGGGAGGTTTATCTCCGTGAGCCCTCATCCAAGGGTATGGTAATCTGTCGCCCACCACCTCTCCGGCTGCTGCTGCTGCTGCTGCTGCCACGCTGAGCTAAATGCAGAGGTTAAAGCGCTTGGACCGGCAAGTGAGAAGAACTTAATCCACTAAAGCGCACTCCTGCCCACCCACTCTCCTTGGACTAAGGAGGCCGCGGTTCAAAGGGATACAGAGCTCTCTCTCTTCCTCTCTCGCTCACTTACTCTCGCTCTTCTTCGTGTGTGTGTGTGTGTGTGTGTGTGTGTGTGTGTGTGTGTGTGTGTGTGTGTGTGTGGGGCCAGGCAAGCCGGTGTAAAGCCTGGATAGTGTCATTCCAACCAAGCGCTTTGCTCTCCGATCTTGGCTGCAAAGCTGATTGGTTGATTAAGAGGAGACAGTGCAGCCATCTTATCAGGCTGTATTCAGGGCACTCAATCTAAACTCTAATGCTGGCCATGGGTCTGACCTTGTGAGGGAAGTCAGCAACTCAGATCTTGCCACAGACAAATATTTCTTTTTCTTTCAAGCAGCAATTTCAGGTGAAAGGAATGTGGATGCATTTTTAGCGCTTTATTCCTCAAATCCCCCAGCAATGAGAAGCTGTGTATGTCAGCACTGAAAAGTTATTGAGAGCTGGAACCCCAAGGACTGCTATTTGACTACATTATGCAGTGTGTGTGTTCGCCCAGAGCTCCCTAAGCATTGAAAAACATTATAACAGTCTCATTCCTCTTCTGGAGTGTTGCAACATTAGTATCGTAGGTCCAGACTTTGAAGACAACTGCACGAAGGAAAACTACAATTTGCCTTTGAGCCTCACCGGTCTCAGATGTGTAGCCACAACGTTAATGGTTTTGTACACAGGGAGAACTGAGGTAATTTCTGGATTTTCATATCCTATTTTCAAACTTAAATGCACAGCAGGGTGACATCTGTGTGTGTGTGTGTGGGTGTGTTTGCCAGTGAAGTGAATGTTTTGGGCTGGTATTGGCTAGTCAGCACTTTTCAGCTCTGTGAGTCAGGACTTTACAAGAAGGCAGAGTGCAGTGTGCCTATTAGCAAATGAATCACTCTGCAGAGCGGCGTAATTACAGCCTCATCAATCCAGGCCTGTTTGCATGGGGCCGCGGGCCTCATGTCCACAGCACAGGAGACACACATAGATGACCCAGTCTCCAATAACCTGCTCAAGAATATATGGGGGCTGAGAAAAAGCAGCATTGACAAACCTCAGAAATGTGCTGTCATGCTAAGTGTAGAGAGACACGTTGATATGGAGGGTGGTACACTTCAGTGTTATGGCTTTGAAGAGGATGTGATAAGTATGGGTAACTGTAAATATGGGAATGCACTATTAAGGACTTGCATGCTATTGTAATAGAATAAAAACAGCAAGTATAGTTACTGAAAATTGGATTTTTATTATAAAATTGAATTAGTCTAATGCTAATAAACAATTTCTAGGATACCAACATTTTTAAAGCAACACTAAAGAGTTTTTCGTACCTTAAAATATTCTTTCCAAAATCATTTCAGCGGTTAATCAACCCGTAAAAGAGTGAACGGCACTTCTGCATTCACTTTGCGGCCCTCTGTCTGCTATAACCACTCTATGTAACTTTACCAGATCGGGTAGCGTATCTGTAGTTCGATGAAATGAATTCGATGTTGCAATACATCATACTTTCATCATGCAACATACTCTACCTTGTCTGTGGATATCGTTACTTGCTAGATATACAAATAGCGTGCTTGCAACAGAGGAAAAGTGCTGTAGTGCTCTAAAATGTACCTACTTTTAATTTAGGTAGGTTTAATTTAGGTATATTTAATATAATTCTGAGTGTACAATACTTGGGTGAAAATCTTTATTGATAATAATGTTACCCAATGCACCAGACGACTTTGAGAACATTTTCAGAACACCGAACAGACTAAACACCCTGAGTCATCTGAAGACAAGTCACCGATTTTATGGTCACAGTCTGTGATTTTGCAAAGACAGGGTCACTATTTAGAGGACTGCCTCTACATTCCTTCCAGTTATTCACCATAATACACCAGATATCAGCAGGAGCTCCGTGAAGCTTGAATAAACAAAGCATAACCATTGCCTAGGTTCAGAGTTCTATCTTTGTGCCTCTGCAGCATTGTTACATGTGCCACATCCCCAACCCAACCTGCAGTGTTGTGTATATAATGACCTCACGCTGCATCACCATATGTGGGAGTTTGTGAAGGTAAAGTGTTTAGATGAAGTATTTTTAGGCTGTAGAGTTGTTATGTCAGGTAGAATGCTAATCATTTATAAGAAACAACATCACAAATAATCCTGTATGACTGTAACCCTTCCTGTTTGGTGCTGGAGTGCTCCCGTGTTTTTTTTTTTTATATCATCCACATCACTATGAGCTGAGACTAAAAGACTAATGTCAAGACAAGAAAAGACCTTACACTGAACGATTAAGCTGACAGGGATGCACCACGACTGCAGTAAAACTCCCGTAATTTCATTCCGACTTTAGAAATGAAGTCTCCAACCATGAAATCACTTGAAAACCGTAAGGTGTAAGCCTAGCATAAGATGTGTAATCAGAAGGCAACTCTTTTGCTGTGAGAAGGTTGGTGATGAGAAAAGGCATCAGTTAGCAGGTAAATCTAGACAGATGAGTGGAGGAGAGCATTAGGTGCCTTTGCCTCCGGTGGAATCCTGAGAAAAATGGGGTGCCGACCTGATGAATTTGTGCATATTGTCTTTCTTCAGAGAATATGCCAGCCCTACCACAAGCACAGATGATATTGCGATGTTTCTGAGAGACGCATGAAGTGACACCCGCAGAAGCCTTTTGAATTATAAATGAGGCCTGCGTGTCTTTTTCCTGAGGAAATGCGAAAGGGCTGTCTCACTGTGTAATAAGGACTTCCTCAGTTATTCAAATGAACTTTGGATTGTGTTGTTGGCCTCATTTCTCAGGTGCGCGTCCTCCTCGGCGTGTGGAAATCACAGCACGGGCCCTAAAGTGCAGCAGAGACGCGGGATTGAGACAGGAGCGCTCCGTGGTGCAGAACACCTCCGCGCCCGCCGTGATGGCGCTTATTCCCCGCTCTGAGACCTCTGTTTATTCAATCATTTCTGCCTGATCGCCGGGCGGCTTGCGTAACACCGCACGCCGGCCCACTGGCTCGGGGAGATGGAGAGGGACACGGAGAGAGGGAGGAGGGGGAGTGCAAAAAAAAAGAGCCTTGCTGTATTTTCCTGTTTCTAAGCTGTAATTAGCCACCAAAAGGCGTTGAAAAGCATGCATACCCCCCTGCCATTGTAGCACTCCTTCTCAGCGCAGCTTAGAGCAGCTTTTCCTCTTCAGTCGACACTCCATTCAGAGAGAGTGAGAGATGATTCCACCCCTCTCTGCCCTTTGAAATAAGCTTATTACTGCAGATATGCTCCCGTCCCATCCTCTTGGCAACAATTTAATATCAGGGATGAACATGTGCTTGTAAGCGTTGTACAAAGCTTATGTTCACCACGTATCCACCATAGGTGTCTCTTGCGCTTAATGTTAATTGCATTAGAGCACCCCCTACCACACACACACACACACACACACACCCACACTCACACTCACACACACACACACACACACTGCCTCTTTTTCTCACCATGCTTTCATAACCGGTTGTCCCTGCTTAGGTCCTGCTTTTTTTCATTTTTATCAGTGTTCTTTTCCTCTTCCATCATTTCAAAGGCTCTTTTCCTTCTCTCAGCATTGTTATTACACAAGACCCCCTCCCCCCCTTTCTGCCCCCCTTGCTGTCTGCGCTGGGGAAGACCAGTGGATGTCTCTGGTGAGTTCCCAGTATAAATCATTCATCTCACAAGTGTCTCTCTGGTGTATCTGCTCACAGCTGTCACGGCTAATGTGAGCTCTCGCGCGCGTATGTGTGTGTGTGTGTGCGCGCAGCCCGCCGCTGTCCTCTGCTGATAGTGGGAGCGCTGCAGTGTTTTCATGTGCAAGGGGCTCATTAAAATTTAACATCTGCATGTTCTGAGGTAACGCACACATGTTCCGTTCCCTCGGCGCCGTGGGGGCTCCTAGCCATCGCGTTGGACGCTGAGGTTTTATTTTTTTATGCGCAACGAAGTGTGTGTGTGTGTGCTACCGGCAGACTGACGGTCTATCCCTGTGCAGGTTTATGAACTTGAGACGGGGAGCTCCAGTACACCGTGGTGGTGGTGGTGGTGGTGGTGTTGGAGGTGTGTAGCCCAGAACTCTGGAGGCCTGTTCCAGCAGAGTCAGCTGTGGGCGCACACAGCCATTAGCACAGGGACAGGGGGGTGCAGATAATCATCTCCTCTCGGAAAGAGAGATTCCAACGTCCCTTAATGAAAGATTCATTATTCTCCAACTGGCAACCTGCTCTTATCACTCCTCAGCCCCTCACCGTCACAGGCACCGCACGGCTCACTGCCATGCCCTGAATTACCTCTACACACACACACAGCAACACACACGCCATATTCACATGCGCACACTCCCATGAGGATATATTCATCATCTCGTAAAAGGTGCATTCCATAATCATAACATCAGTATCGTACACCCTTTTGTCAAGTTTTAGCCAAGTGCTCCTGACGCTTCAGTAGCTCTGTTTGGTGTTTGTACTAAAGAAGGTGTTTTGTACACAGATCTGGCTCTGTAAATGGGAGTCATAAACAGTCCATAAACAGTCCCAGACAATCAAGCCAGTGCCTCAGGATCACAGGAGGGAGGGCTGTGATTTGATGGCTGTTGAGCTCCAATATTAAGTTGGCACTCTGTATGGCATTGATGTTGTGTGATACGGAGTGCTGCGGCTGCCAGACAGGTGTAGTGATTTTCATTAATGTTGTCTTGATATCAGGTGAATATGAAAGCCCTGAACACTTGATTTCTCCCGTCATTATTTTGTCACTTGATCTGACAAGAGCATATTTTATAGCTTTGATCGGTATGGTGTCTGAAAACGCAACGTACACACACACGGACACACACGAACACACACACACACACACACACACACACACACGAACACACACACACACACACACACACACACACACACACGCGCACACACGCACGTCACCATATTCTTCTGAACCTGCCCCTCCTTTCTTCCCCCACACATTCCACCAGCCTCAGACTCCCAAGTATCTCAGTATCTATGGCAACCAGCTGCCACAGTCAAAAGCCAGGCCATCGTGTTCAGTGTGCAAAACATTACAGTAGGACAAAGCGAGGGATCGGCTAGAAGGCAGTAGCAGTGACTGGCCAGACAGAGCTTGAGTATCATTCACGAGCAGTAAAGTAATCAGCTCGGCTGCCTTTAGTTCTGCTTCATGGTAACTCACTATTGCAGAGGGAAATAAACAAGCAGTCACTCACACAAACAAACAAACAAACAAACAAACAAACAAACATTTCTCCTTCCCCTCGCCAGCTGTGGATAAAACTACACTTGTGCACTCCCAGTTGAGAGCTATGTGGGAGACATTTGTGTTTGTTTACATTAGCTAGCTGCGCTAGCCCAAGCCTGACGCTTATCGTTGGATGCGACTGGTCTTTAATTATTCCCAGAAATGTTATCGGCTGGAAATGATCTTCAATTAATGAGTCATTAGACATGAGGCGCAGCGCTGCAGATCGAGCCTGGAGATGGGAAGGACTCCTGTTTGTTTACCCGAGGAGCAGGCCAAGTCACAGACTAAACTTAATGAAATTATATTTTCTGCTAATGGGATTGACAGCCTGACGTGTCGGAATTTTCCCCTTTTTTTAATGACTTTTTCTTCAGCTGAGAGTGCTGCGAGTTCTTGTTAACAAATAACGTATCACCTGCGCTAAATCAAGCCCGTGCTAAAGACTCGATTCAGCTGCACTGATTGTGCCGTAGTGTGAACTGAAGTAAAGTGGTCATCTGAGATGGGTGAAAATAGTCCCTCTCTGGCCCAGCAGCCTGCCTGGATCAGGTGGTGTGATCACCAGCCCTTAGTCCACGTGTGTGGTGCGCTGGCTAAATGAGATTACAGCCTTGCGGGATGAACAAAGGGCCAAGGAGGTGGCGCGGTTGAAAGCAGCCTCCTAAAATACAGACACGGAGGCCTTTTAAATCCGCTGCCATGCCACCACTCTCTTTATGTGCCATTTGGTGTTCCTCTGGCCCAGATTATGGATCACCGCGGGACAATGAAATGGAAGTGCAATCATAATTTGTGCCTCCCATTTCCCTTTCATCTGAATGTCATGGACATTGCATTAAGCAATCTGGCCGCGCCAAGCTCCGTTATATTATTGCCATCTTTCGGAAATGGAGGGAAGGGCTGAAGCAGGAAAGAGGCCGATTGAGCGAGCGAAAGGAAGATGGATGAGCTGAACACTGACTCGGTGTTGGAGTGAAGGAGAGAGGAAGGCGAGAGGCGGAAGCTGGAGCGGAGAAAGGCTGATGGCGTGCGGGGGAACGCGCCCCGTTATTTACCGGTGTGGCGTGTCAGCTGGGGAGCGAGGCCATTGATCTGAGCGGCGGTGCCCCTGGGCCAGGCTGGGGATGCGGGGCTACAGTAGCCCAGCGCCACTAGTGCACGCTCAGGCCCGCGCTCAGCGCTCAGCTCAAGTGCATTAAGATGATTTATGAGCACGCACAGCCCCACACTCGCTTTGATCACTAAACCAGTTTGATAATAAACAGAGGGATGAGTGATTTACCTCTGGCCTGTCTACACGCACACACTCACACACACACACACGCACGCACACGCACACACTCACACATGCACACACGCGCACACACTCACACATGCACACACACACACACACACACACACACACACACACACACACTCACACACTCACACATACACAGGCAGAGATACGGTACTCTGCAGCACATTTATGTAGATATATGTCCCCTCACTCACTGTAGTGTTGCACACATACCTGCACTTATTCATTTGAATGCAGGCACATTTGCCCATAGACGAGATCACACATCCATACATTTGTATACTATATGCTGCCTGCTCAGCATTCACAGCCTATAGGGATGCACAGCGACAGATCGTGGGTGAGCGCGCGTTTGAAGATGAATGAGCTGTAGGGACACCCATGCACTGGAGATGCATATTTTCATATTTCCTAGTGTCTGTGCCTTTGATAAAGAGCCAGGGAAAAAGATGTATTTCATTGTAAGCTATTCTCGCCTTTCATATATCTTACTGTCAAAGTCTCCCTTTCTCACTTGCGCTTTCACATATGCCTGCCTACATAAATGCACACACACACACACACACACACACACACACACACACAGGGTTTGGATAGACCGGCGAGGTGGTTTTGGTGTAGCTGCATGTAATTAGATTGCCTTTTTAATCCTTGCCCTCTGAATGAGGCTGCTAAATTTGATTCCATGTCCCCTGCTAGGAATGCAGAGTTCCATCTTATCTCCCTTCATGTCTGCTGCTGCTGCTGCTGCTGCTGTTGTTGTTTTTCTTTTACAAATAGACACATGGCATGTGTCGTTTCTGAAACCTCTGTTCTGACCCAAAAGGCCGCTCCTGTTGTCAGGGCGATGTGGGCTGTGTGTGCGTGGGCGTGAGGGCCAGAAGAGTGGCCGTGTCAGCTGGAGTATCAGCAGGCTCCCTGCGCCGCGCCGCGCCGCCTCCCCCACATCAGACGGCCCATATGCTGCGCTAGCGCTAACGCTAACGGCGCGCAGAGCTGCCGTCCCCCGAGGTCCCCGCTTTGTGCTCATCAATCCCGCTGCGCAGGTTTTTTGGGGGGGAGACGGAGGGAGGGGATGGCGTCTCTTCTCTTTCTCTTTGCTCTGCTCTATCCCTCGTTTGCGTTGTGATCCTATCATGCTGGAGAGACACTCGGAGGGCGAGCGTGTCGCTTTGATAGCTTAGCTCACTGCACACAATCTGAACCGTTTGAACAAGTGGTTGTGTTTGTTTTGATAATGGTCGGATATTTGGCTGGTTTTGACCAACAGTTGTCCCCCCCCCCCCCCCCGCCTCACTCTCTCGCTATACTATATGTGGTGTGGATTCAGTGCTCTGAACATGCCTCTCACCTCCACCACCAGCACTGGCACTGACAGACGGGCAGAAGGGTGGGGAAGGGTGGGGAGGTGGAGGTGCGGGGGGCGGAGGTGGGGGTATTAGTGTGTCACCCTTGGCCCGGGTGGTGCTGAGCAGCAGGAGGAGGGCTGCTGTCTCTAAATAGAGCTGCACCTCTGATGGGGTGATGAGCAGCGCAGACACAAAAAGAACTGTCAGGAGCATGTCAAGCCACCTGCAAAGGCCCCACCTGAGAAGCCATCTCCCTCTCCCTCCCTCCCGCTCATAGAGAGCTATGCTGGGAATACTGCTGCCTTGTGGTAATTACATATATGGCTATAAGCTGTCTGAAAATGCAGCATGTTCTTAGTAATTAGCCGATTAATGCTGTTCTTTCACACAGGCGTTCTCGCTCTCTCCTACACACGCACTTCAAAATGTTGTACACTGTACTCGGAGAGTCTGGACTGAGGGCAAGAATATGTTAAAAGCTCGCTGACATTGTACACCCTGAGCTGGGAACATCAAAGTTCGCCGTGTCGGTTCATCTTTAAAACGCTCAGCTTTGCTTTCCGGGCCTGCAGATGTGCGTGCGTGCGTGCGTGCGTGCGTGCGTGCGTGCGTGCGTGCGTGCGTGCGTGCGTGCGTGCGTGCGTGCGTGCGTGCGTGCGTGCGTGCGTGCGTGCGTGCGTGCGTGCGTATGCACGTTCGGTCTTTGCTATGTGCTCGTGCGAGCGAGTGAGATGTACAATTTAAATGCTCCCTCAGGTAAAGGATTTATGAGTCTGACTGGTTGGCTCAGAAGCTCCGCACTCGACCCCTTAATGTCGTGGACATCCCTTCCAGAGTGGAGAACTGCCCCCTGGGACCCCCCTAATACCCACAAGCCCTGGG
>NC_085015.1:27312549-27325049 GCF_963854185.1 Sardina pilchardus
TGCTCATTTGCTGAAGAAATGACATTTCTGATGGGGACATCGCTCACTGCAATGGCCACATACATTTTTGCAGTGTTTGCAAAACAAATATGCTAAAAAAAATAAAGAATATATTTAAAAAAGCTCAATGTATTGTTTCACACATACCTTTGGTACCTAGACTTAAAATACATCAAATGGCAAAAATGTAAAAAAAAAACCACACTGCCATATTTTTTATTAACTAATGAGAGAGATATTTATTCAGCCTGTCAGGGGTCACAAAGGTAGTGTTCAGCTTGATGATTCAAACAAAAACAATTTGCACTTTAAAGGTTATGCAGTGCAGAGTTTGAGCAGAGAGACCTCGGAGCTCTTGGGTGCCTGCACACTTTAGAATGTGCTTCCTCTTTCATTCTTGTTCTGGTTTGTTTCTGGGCAGCTAATGATCTCCCAGGTACATCAAGGAACTTTTGTAGCTTTGCAAGGCAATTTGTTGCTGTTTTAATTACAGTCTTGGATGTTTGCCAGTGGCTTTGGTTGGCGCGACTCACATATTGCTGAAGTGACATCCTTTGTGTGTGTGTGTGTGTGTGTGTGTGTGTGTGTGTGTGTGTGTGTGTGTGTGTGTGTGTGTGTGTGTGTGTTTCTGTGTGTGTGCAGGGGGTAGCTTTTCTTTCCAAAAATGCCTTTGCACTAAAGTCTAAACTGAAATCTGAAAGCTCAATCAACATTTGATCCAAAACTGACATCATCATCACTATCGTCATGTGCATGGGTCTCCTTCGCTCTCTCTTTCTCTCTTTATGAACTGTGTGTGTGTGTGTGTGTGTGTGTGTGTGTGTGTGTGTGTGTGTGTGTGTGTGTGCGCATGCTGCTCATGCAAATTTAACAAGAGGGTCAAGTTTGGAATTAGGCAGTGCTCATTGCCTTATGAGCCATACCATAAACCCCAGCTTCATTAGTATGACCTCCAAGTGCTCCCCTCACTGCCCTCTCCTCTTCCTCCAACTTTTTACATTTTCCTTAAGGAACTTTTTATGATTCCGACGATAAGGAGATTAAGATATTAAACATGGAAATGGACTTGGTTCCGTTTTTTTTATGCGGCGAAGATTGAGAGGAGAGCTTAATTACCTCTTAAAGTATGCACATTCTGAGCACAGAAACAGGAGGGAAAAAAAAAAAAGCCCCGTCACATTAAAATTCCCCCGGCTCACAGATTCTAAAGGAGATGCCTGGTTTTGAAGTCAGACAACAATATCAGTCGCAGCGGTGACGTGTTTTGTCAGGGTGGCGCCTCTGCGTTTTAAAAGACGTGGGGAGTTTTGACACATCAATGGCACTCGCCCTTTCTTTCCCCTTTGCTCAATGTCAGAGCCCCGGCTACAGCCGGCAGGCTTGGCCCTCCGACTAGATAACAAAACGCTCTCTTCCACCTCCCCTCTTATCTGCCTCCTGCCATCTAATTGGCCAGGGCTTATGGGGGAAGGCAGAGAGTCAAGCATGTGGCTCCACGCTCCAGGCTCGCAGAGCCCTCATGAAACCCCTTCTGACAGCCTGCAATGCTTTATTTTTATGTTCATTTGTGATTTCTGGTGAAGCATGTTTCCCCCCCTCCTCCCTTTCTGTGGTATTTTTGAATGGCCATGGGTGAATGCATCCTGTTCCGACCTGCAGGGGAGCTCCGAGCCCTTAGAGGAGAGTCTGCACACATTCCAAGTTCAAATCAACTCCTTCTCATACGGAGCACCAGCATTTCCTCTTTTCTCCTTGTTAGCTAAATAAGTTTTAGTTTCTGCTCATACTGACTGCAGCCGAACCACTTCTGCCTTTTGCCAGTGTAATGGTTTTGTGAAGATCAACTATATTGGCTTCCAATGATCTATACAGTCAAAACAAGCCATTAAAATAGTAGTTTGTCTTTTCTTTGGGGACTTTCTGCCGGTTGCGTCTATCTCTGAAGCCAATTCATTTAGCCCTAGACCCCAGAGCCCTTCTGTATTCCGCTGTCACATTACATGCAGAGGATCCCAATTGCACCCACAGTGAGCATGGACATAATTCACTCTTAATAGTATCCATTTTGTGCTCTTAAAACCAAGTAGCTGTATTTAGGATGCTGGGAGTTGGAAGCTCACTTTTGCAGACATTTCACAGAAGAAGAGCTGGCACCTCTGGGAAAGGTAACCTTGGGGGGAGAGTGAAGGATGAGGCCTCTGTGGCACTACTTCATTCCGTGGGTCACTGGAGCATTAGGGCCGGAATGAGCGAGATGATGTTTTTGGCATGCACACTGGCTGCCTCTAATCAGCCAGTCAGAGATCCTCACTGAAGGATTCACGCTCCGCTCCTCGGGAGGAATGTCAATTGGACCAGGAACGGGATGAGATGGGCAAAATTGTGGCGTTCACAAAATCTCCGTCTCTCATAGTGTGAATTTTAGCTTGTGCATTCGGATCAGTTCTTGTTTGTGCTCTGGTGGATTATGGGTTGTTGTTGTTTTCTTATCGTACATTTTGTAAGCCTTATATATTTGAGAACATTTTCTCATCCTCACTTATCTGGTGCATGCTTGTTATTGCAGAGGGCAGTGTGTTTTAATATTTACTCATTTAACCTTCAATTTGATAAAAAAAAATTGCAGAGAGGGAAAGATGAAAGGCCACATCCTTATTTCTATCATTAAATGATAATTGGCTTGTGGCATTCATCCTCAGTACATCAAGCCTTAGTGATGAGAGATAACACACACACACAGATCCTTTGTAAATCCCAACCCCCAGCCCCAGCCCCAGCAGGCCAGTGAAAGTGAGGCGCTCTTACCCCTCTCTGTGGGCCTCCCCCTTCTCCAGCTCCTGAATGACTCCCAGCAGCACTTTGATGGTTTCCTGACTGGAGCTGATCATGGTCTCCATGGTCTGAAGCTGTGCTTTTAGGTCCCCGTCCTGGGCCACGGGCACCATCTGTTTGCATGCCTCCCCGTCCGGGCCCGCCGCGCCAGCCGCCGCCGCTGCCCTCCTCTCGGACGCGGCGGCGGAGGCGGCGGCGGCGGTGTCCCGGATCTCCTCCATGGCGCGCAGCGGGCGGGCGGACAGGGTGCCCGCGTGGCACTGCGCCTGCGTGGTGCAGCTGGCGCGCGGCAGCGTCTGCGACTGCAGCCCGTTGAGCTGCAGGCCCTTCTTGCGCTTGCTGCGCGCCGACGGGCTCTCCAGGCACTCCACCTGCGTGAGGGAGTTCCAGGCGATGGGGCCGGTGACCTTCGACCCCGCGTCCGACGGAGCCCCGCCGGGGCCCGGCTCCTCCGAGTTGAGCCTCTTGGAGGCCGCGGCGTCGTGCTGGTGCGGGCCGCGCTGGCTTTTGCTCCTGGCGCCGCAGAGCTGGTAGTCGGCGGCCTCGTCGGCGCTGAGGCTGCCCGCCGTGTCGCCCTCGTCCACCGAGCAGCTGAGCAGGATGGAGTCGGAGGAGAGCGGCCCGTCGGCGCAGTCGTCCCCCCGCCGCGGGTGGTGCTCCACCGTGGCCACGCAGGTGTGCAGCTGGCCGCGCGTCTTCTCCGTGCGCCCGCAGCTGCTGCTGCGCGACGACGAGCCCCCCCCGCCCCCGCCCCCCGCGCCGGCCTCCGCCGGGTACTCGCCGCCCTTCGCCCGCTTCACGTCGATCACGAAGCCGTTGTCCTGCCCGCGCAGAGGCTCCACGGCCGCCGCGTGCTTGATGGTGTGGCCCTTCTTGCGCTCAAACGGGAAAGTCTGGTAGCGCTTGCGCAAGTCTGGGGAGGTCTGGACGCCCGTGCTTTTGGTGACGTTGGGTATGGAGCGCCTGGCAGGGACCGTCATGTATTTCCGGTAGGGCACCTTGTAGGACCCCGGCTTGCCCCCCTTGGCTGCCGCGGCCGCAGCAGCTGCTGCCTGCTCGTTCTGCGCCTCGCAGATGTCCTTGAAGCGCACCTGCAAGGCCTTGTTACGCTTGCGCACCTGAACCTGCCGACTGGCATCCTGAGTTGACTTCACCTCTAGGGCCAGAGAAGGGGCTGTCTCAGAGTCCGACTCTGAGTTGGTGAGCATGCACTTCCCAGCCTCCTTGCTCACCATAGTTCCTGTGGGCAAAGAGAGAGGACAGAGAGACACTTAGTCTGTGATGCTCCAAACTGCAATCACATCTAGTCATTTGCTTGTACACATAAACACTTCTTTATTTATATGCACATAGAATTATTGCAGCCATTATTTAAGTGGCGCATAACTCTGTAATTGAACTCCACATAAGTTATGACTTTTTGCCCAGAAAAATCCTACAAATGTTTTATTGCATTCTGGACTGTGTTGTCACATTAATGCTACTGCAAAGTGGATAAAAAAGCGCTCTGCTCAATGGCAAAAATCATATGACTTTGAAACGCTCTGATATCCAAACTGTTCAGGGACTGGAAGGACATGGAACATTTTGTACCGCTTCCCTGTAATGTGAACAGTACACAAGTTGAAATGATTTAGACTTTTAGTTATATGTGCTAGAAAGGCCTGCTGTCGGTACGTCCTCCATATTAATAATTTAGAGTGTAATTTTCCAGACGTGGGCTCAACCTGCCAATGACATAGAAAGTCTTTTTATCTTTCCCTAACTGTGTGTTAGTGACTTCTCTCTTGGGGCCGTATCTTTTATCTATTGTGGTCCAGTAATCTCTGCAGTGCAGTAAAATGCTGCCGTGCTTTTGATTCATCTGGTGTGTGTCTGTGTGCCACATGAAGAGCTGCTCAGATCAGCATTAATCTCGCTGGAAGTGGAGCACTGAGACAATAGCCCAATATGAGATGAGAGTGGGCAGGTTAACTGAGGTTAATGCCACAAACCGCTCAATCACTTGTCCACTCACATGGGATGGTTTTTGCCACCTTTGTGAATTGGTTTTTTTTTTACTTCTTTTTGTGCAAACCACCCCCCCCCCCCCCCACACACACACACACACACATGCCATATTCAATCGCTCTACTTTTCTGCTTACTCCAAAGCAGCTTACTTTTGCTGTCACTTCATCGTGGCCAATAACCGACTCCAGCTCTGATTGAGGCAAATATTTGTCTCAGATGAATTATTTTAAATATTCAATTTCACTTTCATTCAATTTAAGTGGTCAGAAATTGTCCGTTATGTTTGCTAAGTACCTGTGTAAGGATCATTCCTTATCACCTCAAGCAGCCTTGACGCCATGGTCTAAGGTTTTTGCTCATTTGTTTGTCCAATCAGTCCCCCCATGTCTTAAAACTATCATACAAAATTGTCAGCCTGATTGCTTATTTCGTAGCAGAGATATGCCTTTTCAATTATGGATAGACACACTCTAGAAAATTGTAGTGAATGCCAGTATTTGATGTGTGCCACTTTTTTTTTTAGATATTCCTCCCCTCTCTTAACAAAACCATATTTTTGCTGAAGACTTGCACACTGAGGTAGTAATGTGTAGATTTCTAATCTCACATTGGAATCACTGACTCACCACCACTGATTAATAGAGGGCTTTTTATTTTGGAACACCTACGACGTAGATATGATAAAAAAAAAAGGACAAACAGGCTTCTCAACAGTGGAATCAACAGTAACCAAGAAAGCCATCGACAGTAGTGAACAGGTCTGCCTCTTTTAAAAGCTGAACCACGTTTCCTTTATGTGGTATACAGCAAATGCATGCCTACTCCCTGTACATCAGTGGCAGCGTGGGGGATCAGTGGGAGTACACTGGAAGTAATGAATTTGGCGGAGGAAGCGCCAGTCTGTTTTGCGTCGTTGATATGGAATCCTATTTATGGCTGGAGCAGGTTCAGCCTTGCCTGACAATACTTCTCACTCAACCACAGCCTTTAAAGGGATATTCCGCCATTTTTGGAAATACGCTCATTTTCCACCTCCCCTCGAGCAAAACAATCGATATTTACCTTGTTCCCGTTCATCCAGCCATTCTGTGAGTCTGGCGATACAACTTTTAGCTTCAGCCTAGCATAGATCATTGAATTGGATTAGACCATTAGCTTCTCGCCTGCTAGCTTCATGTTTAAAAGTGACTAAGATTTCTGGTAATTTTCTCATTTAAAACGTGTCTCCTCTCAAGTTAGAAAGTGCAATAAGACCAACTGAAAATGAAACCTGGCGTTTTTCTAGGCTGATTTGACATGGAACTACACTCTCATCTGGCGTAATAATCAAGGCAACTTGCACACTACTGGCACTACTATTGCTTGTTGTCTATGGGGACTATTTTCAGATGCTGCGTACGATATCACTGCGCCTATGGTACGTTTGCAAGTTGCCTCGATTATTACGCCAGATGAGAGTGTAGTTCCATGTCAAATCAGCCTAGAAAAACGCCAGGTTTCATTTTCAGTTGGTCTTATTGCACTTTCTAACTTGAGAGGAGACACGTTTTAAATGGGAAAATTACCAGAAATCTTAGTAACTTTTAAACATGAAGCTAGCAGGCGAGAAGCTAATGGTCTAATCCGATTCAATGATCTATGCTAGGCTGAAGCTAAAAGTTGTATCGCCAGACTCACAGAATGGCTGGATGAACGAGAACAAGGTAAATATCGATTGTTTTGCTCGAGGGGAGGTGGAAAATGAGCGTATTTCCAAAAATGGCGGAATATCCCTTTAATGCATTTTGCAGCTGGTGCTGTACATGGCTATAGTCTTTGTTTGATGGAACACATTTGGTTGTGAAAAGTAAACATCATCTCTTTTACGATGATGGTAATTAGCTCCGTTACTGCTGTCCAGTTTTTTCCCCCTACCTTTCCGCTCCAAGTAGCAGCGTGATTCCCTCCTGGCCCATATGGGTGAAAAATCTGCCCTAAATTCATCTGCCACACTGTGACGTTCCCCATTTGAATCCCCTGTCTGTCGGAATCGTTAATCTCTGTGTTTGGAGAAATGGATGGGGTGATTTCAGAAGTGTTTTCTTATCCCATGGCTTGTTTGTCATTGGCAGTTAATTGCATCTTTTAATCTCCCCTTCTCACTTTACATTGACCTCGCCCACTGTGATGAGTGGCTCTGACGGAACCTCTATCTGTGCTATTGGCACTCCTCATTTGTCACCCAGCTCCACTGTGAACTACGCCTGGTGCCGCCTTTCTACCGACTCACACACACACACACACACACAGAGGGGGAGAGAGAGAGAGAGAACAGAGCAAGGGCGACTCAAGTGATTCAGCAACTTCCTCATGACATGCTTTTCTAGACCTCTTGTCTCCAGGGTCAAATGTCCTCTTCAGACATTTTAATGGATGGATGGAATAAATGGTTTTTGAGCAGAGCACCCTTTTTTATAATGTCCTTCCTCCCTCAAGTTGCAGTCTCTTAAGCCCTTTTAGAAGAGCCTGACATGGGTTTTACTTTCACAGAGGGCAAGAGAAGGAAGTGAATAGGTGAGGAGCGATTGGAAGCATCACTACTCTACAGGCAGCTTCGGAATCTATTCCTTGCATATTTTAAATAGCAGAGATCTTTGGACATGCACTATATTTAATTGCCACAACTTTGCTGTAGCAATGAAAGTTTCTACTCTATTCTATTCTATTCTATTCTTTTCTATGCTGTATGGAACAATTGCCAATATTTCCAAGAAAAATCTGAACATATTAACTAAGGGCCTTCACCCAGCAGCAGCAGTACATCATTGTCTGCGTTTAAATGCCTGTTCACTATCACTTGATCAATTTATTGTTAATAGTCCAGTATCACCATGCAACATGGCCTCAATCCACTTACCAAACGTAAAATATCTTAAGACAAAACAAACAACTAACAATTAAAAGATGCAATTAATAAAATAATAATGAAATATACACATTGAACAGCAAAGCAATGACATTTAAAGAGACTATAAAAGGGTGTTTGAACTAAATAATAGAATGATAATAGTAAAAATAATAATAATTTAAATAAAACAAACATTTCCATAAATAGAAACACACTATTTGATGGATATGCATAAGACTGACACAGCACGGTCATGACCATGATATGACACCTGCCAAGCTAATAGTTCTGATATGATTAATAATTAGGAAAGCCATGGCATATTTGTGACAAGTAATGATGTCTCAACAATGTCAAGTTGTCATGACTGCCATCGACAAGTTATGTCATCTTGGTTAATATTAAATTGTGATGACAAAGCCGCCTCAATGTTGTCAAAATAAAGACGTCCCAAGCAGTGTCAGCTTAAAAATGACATAAAAAACAAATGACACGTTATGTCAAACATTCCTAAAGACTCCTCAGTGTTCTTGGCAGGTGTCATGTCATGGTTATGACGATGTCGTGTCCATCTCATGCACACCCCTTCAAGTTAAGTGTTACCAAATAATCATGTTTAAGTACCTAAGGGAATATTGCAAAGGTGAGCAATTTTACTTAGACTCCAGGCCATAGTGTTTTAAAGGGGAAAACATTCTGCATGCTTCCTTTACAGTACATGTAATGGAGGGCCATTCACTGTATCACTGGTTATACATTTCATGTATCATCATGTTATGTCATTACTGCTTTTGATCTACAGTATAGACATACCCATTCATCCTCAGACATATTTCTGCATCTTTGACATGTTAAATGAATAATCCACTCATTTACATCCCACCATGAAAACGTGTGAAACACATGTGAACTACACATCATCCACACAAAACAACATATTTCAGCTGCCACGCATATTTCACCTCTGCCTGCGGCAGTAAACATTTGCTCTGGGGGATGGAGGGGGTTATGATATGAGTGCAATAGATGTTGTGATGTCATGATGGTGAGCATGTTCCCAGATCTTAATGTGGATGGACCCTGTGACTGTGGCGTGATATACTACTCTCTTCCTACTGAGCAGACATTAGCTACCATACTGGCAGGACAACTTCCCCATCTTCTAGCAGTATTCTATCCATTAGGTGGAAGTAGCCATTTCTGATACAAGCCGGACTGCATCTGTCTGATCTCAAGAGTTAATTAACTGCATCCTCCTAAAAGTTCATTCACACCAGCCTAAGGGTTGACACACACTAACATACACTTTCACACTTTTCAGCAGCACAGTGTGTGTGTTCTATACAGACTATCGTAGGAATGATTGATTTGGTTTATTCATTCACACTTAGATGAAGTGCAAACACTTGCATTTTTCATTTACTCTGAGTGTTGTTGTGCAAAAATGTATGACACTGATGATCCATCTGTCTTAATTAAGCACTTCAAAAATTCTAATCCCATTGTTACATTTAATTGCTTGAAGTACATATTTGATAGTCAAAGAATCTGTTTGTATTGTAAGTATAAGGGCTCTGTGTGCTAGAAACAAATCCTTAGGTTCCTGCATGAATAATTAAGTAGGCATAGTTCTAATATTCTCTGCCAGCAAGCATATAAACAGCCTTGTGATTATGTTAGTAAAATGCAGCATGTTAGCACACATAAGGCTGAAATTAATTTCTCAAGTTCCACTCTGAAAGTAAAATGGCTGTGGAGAAAAATGGGTCTTGTGGCAAATCAGGGAAGCAGTCAGGCAAAAATCTGTGCTGAGAGTTCTAAGTCAGATAGATCGAGTTCTTTTATTCATTTTTAATTTGCATTATTTATGTATCGACACAAGTGACACTCCTGAGAGGAAGCTCAACATTATTCCTCTTCTTTATGTTAGACTCAAACTGCTTTCAGTCGCCTTCAACCACGTACATTACAAGCCCAAAATTCATGGCCTCGTTTTTTTTTGAGAAATGAATGTCATATTTTATTAATGGTCATCCTGCACCCCCCTCCCTCTTTTTCCCCCTAATAAAAAAGTGAGTTCACTGTTGAACCGTTCGACATGAGTCACATGGCACTGCTCCCGGTCCCCCCAGCCGGATTTCATGAAAAGAGATGCAGCCGGTGTTGCTATGGAGAGAACATGTGTTTGCTAGCCAAGCCCAACAGCCGGGCCTGCTGGAGGTAGTGGCCTGGCCCCGTCTCCTTGCCGCGTGCCGGAGCTTGTTTGTCCTGCTGCACGGGGGCTGGCTGTGTGACTGGCTTTAGCGGGCTGCAGCGCTGCAGTCTTTGATAACTGCATTTGGCTGTGGCGGCCGTGCTGAGGCCTGGCCACAGCTCTGCGCGGGGGGGCTTCTGTGTGGGGCTGCGGTTATAGAACTCGTTTTGCCCACTTCACTGGAATACTGTTCTTCTTGGCCATGTTGCTGCTCAAGGGTATTTCATTTGACCCTGTTTAAATTGCGTTGTGCTATTGCGCCGGACCCAGGTTACATTGTCTGGGGCACTTTAGAGCTATTGTGTTGGGTTCTCGCTAGGTTATTGTATTGGGTCATATTTGGGCCCTAGTTACATAAGTGTTGGGGTATTATTTTAGGCATTAGTTACATAACTGTGTCAGGCCATTGTACTGGGCTGTGGATATGTTACGGTGTAAGACTTCCGTTAGGTTGCGCTGCTTAACCCTGGCTGCGTAACGGCGCTGGGATGGCTACGCATCCCTAGTCTTCCAGTGCACCCTCAGCGGCTGTTCCTGGCCGCTAATGCTCGGAAAAATGAGTCATAGTGCAGCGCATGTTTTTATTTGTTTGTCTTTTCCATTTGGGGAGAAGTGAAGTGAACTGACCCACAAATTCTACTTCATAGGAGACCCACACAGGACGTCATGCCCATAGATGTGTGTGTGTGTGTGTGTGTGTGTGTAAACGACTGTTGGTAGGTGCATGTGTGCATTTGTCTTTGTGATATTTGTTGTTGTTTTTGATGGCTTTTTTCCGCTGTAAAACTGGAGGCGCCACAGCTGATGTAGGTGCGCAGCTGTTTTTTTAATGTTCCCTTTGCTGCTGTGCTGACACCCGACAGCGCTGCATGATAGAGAGGCTCCTTGCTGCATTATGGACGCCTTGTATCCCTTCTAGTCAGGAGCCCTGTCGAGTTAGGAGGGCTTGATGTCTTCACAGGAGCGCTACATGTGCCAGTATACCTACTAGAATGCCAAGGACGATGCTCACCTTTGCTGTCACCCTTATTAACAGATTCTTGTCTGAAAGATGGAGAAAAAACTTGATGATGTTTTTTCCACTCTTAGTTACTAGCAAAATGCAGGAAAGGTGACATGTATGCAAGGATGTTGTGATGTCTAAAGTCACAGGACCTCCCCTGGACTTGCTTTAAGTCAAACATTTTGTAGCTCTTAAATAGTAGCCTTGGAAATGATGTGCCATTGTATTTTGTTGGACTGTGTTGGTCTGACAACAGGACATTTATTTAGTATAGTTTTGACAGTTCAATTGCCTTGGAGACATCACATCAGCGACAGCAATCCCACTGGTAGTGCTGCTGGCCTGCACAGCGTTCATTCCATTTGAAGTACACATTTGTCTTTCACTTTGTTTCAGTACTTAATCGAAATGCACCAGGTGTCTGCACGTGTCTACGCATTGCACAAAAACAAGCACACATTCATTTTGAGGCAGTAGATGGGCTGATATTATTTAAGTTGTTTTGAATATTTGCGTCATCAGAATGATATAACATATCAATTTTCCATTCCCTTATGCAGCATTTCCTGTGGCATCATATCCATACCTGTTTAATGCAGGTTACAGTACGTTTTGCATATTTTAATACGGCGAGGAGACTGCTTGTTGCCGTATTCAGCAGGGATGCAATGTGCTCCTTCACTATCAACCCCCGTGAGCCACTATTCAAGAGTCAGCCATTAGGTAAATGGCCGTGAGCGCTTAAGTCAGCTCACTCCATTGTATGCTTTCTCAGGCAGCAATAGTGTGCTGAAAAGTGCTCATGGTCTGGATTGGTAGGTTAGCAATAGTAAATGTGTGCCTCTGTAATGGCCGGTTTGTGATGGAAATGCGCTGCTGGCATCCCAGGTGGGCAGGAGGCCCTAAGTATCCTTCAAAGCGCGTGAGGACTGTATTTGAGCCAAATTGGTGGCAGTGCAGCGAGGCCCGGTGCTGCCATAGTGACGCACGCTGCTTCTGTGTTCCGAGAACAGCAGGAAATCCCGGGGCCTGATTGTGGACGGCTGCTGCTTCTTTTGGAGCAGGGGGCATCCTCGGCTAGCGCCTTAAATAAATGAAAGTCTCACTCGCTCAAAGCTCTCTCGCTCGCGTACGGAGAGGCTGTGGATGCTGCTGGGGACTGTCTGTAATCCGGCTTTACTTCTGCGCCGGCTCTTAATTTATTTATTTAGTCTGGTATGTTCCATTTCTAACCATAATTACACACAAAGGATATTAGAACAGCTTTTTCAGGATGACTGCAACCTCTTTAGCCAAGAAAATAAATGTGTAAATTCAGCAGCCTAACCTTATTTTTCTCCTGTGAGGCCGCATATATATACCTGTGGTGTGTGTGTTGTGGGGTTTTACGAGAGCGGCTGGTAAAGCGGCGCAGGGTGATGGAGATGATGGTGCGGTGGCCTGGGATGCTGGTGCATTAATGCGCGAGTAAGTGCTGCAAATCCTTTGTCAGTTAATCGGACGCTAATGCCC
>NC_085015.1:27332549-27365049 GCF_963854185.1 Sardina pilchardus
CAACCAAATCCTCCTTTAAGTACCTTTCGGAGGCCAGCGTCTCTCTGTGTAGGCGTTTAGCAGATGTATTTCACAGTGCTTGATGGCATCCTCACACTCCCAAAGCCACATCTCCACACAAGCCTCTGCCTCTCTGGAGTGAGCTGGGGAAGCCTGTAGTGTCAGATCTCTCTCCCTCTCTTGGCTGCTCACTGGTGCGCTCACACAGCCATCCTGTTAATCTTTCTCTTACCCCTCCCTCTTTCTTTCTCTCTCTCTCTCTCTCTCTCTCTCTCTCTCTCTCTCTCTCTCTCCCTCCCTCCCTCTCTCTCTCTCTCTCTCTCTCTCTCTCTCCTGTATTTAGAGCTGGTGTGAATTAGGGTGTCCCGGCATAGGTGCTTGTCAATACTCTGTGTCACCCCAATCTTGGGCGGTAACACCCCGAGACACCACCACCAATCTTCCCAATCTCTCCCTCTCTCACACACACATAGACGGCTGGTGTGAGCGGAGGTGTTGAGGCCTGGCCCCGCTATGCTGTCATACTGGGGTTTTTTATAGCCTGGTTCACAGAGAGTGTCAACATGTCTGCCTGCTGAACCCCCTCAGGGTGTCCAGTTGTGTCACCACGCGTCCCGCGCCCATGGAGTTGACCTCCTGGCCTCTGTCTCTCCATCCCTCTCTCTGTCATTCACTCTGTGTGTGCTCTCTCTCTCTCTCTCTCTCTGTCCCTCTCTCTTGCTCTTTCTCTGTATTCCTCCCTCGTTTTCATTCTCTCTCTCGCTGGCACTCGTTCTCTCCGTATCTCTCAGTTTAATTCAAAGCTGCTTCATCAGCATGACGGTTTGGATGCAGCGTTGACTAAACGAATGCTTAGAACAACAAAGCAATATAGCAATAAAGTGTAAAGAAGAGGAATGCGGATATACAGTGAATCCAAATAGCAGCAATAATGAGATGAGGAAGAAGAAAGACAGTGGAAAAGAAAAAGTGAAAAAGTGTGTGTGTGTTTCTCTCACACCCTGGCGTGTGTGAAATATTTGTAGAGTATTTTCCAGTGGGGGACCTTGTGATGGCTGTTGCGCTGCAGGGCAGAGTGCTAGGCTGTCCGTGTGTAAGGGGACGGGAGGGACACAGACACTGTCCAGGAACTCTTCCCTCTTTAAACAAGCACGCCACCTCTGCCTTAAGAGAGGCCTGCTGCTGACTCGGCTGCCATTGATTTCATTATCGCAGATCCAATGCTCCCCCTCAGGGCTGACCGCCGGACACTCCGCCTCATGTCCTTCACTTGAGCCGGCCTTTTCCATCCGTCTTTGTTTTTCTGTATGTTTGTGTGTGTGTGTGTGTGTGTGTGTGTGTTTGTGTGGACAGCCTGTCTTGTGTTCCCTATTCTCCCATGCAGTGATGAGTTTGTGTGTGTGTGTGTGTGTGTGTGTGTGTGTGTGTGTGTGTGTGTGTGTGTGCTGGCTGCATGCAGTGCCCTTGCAACTCATTGTAAGTAAGAAGCTTGGTCAACACGAGGGGCCCAGCTGTGCTGTTGGGATTGGCTTTTCATCTTCAGCGTGCCTGGTGCCCACTGACTCATTGCTGTTGTGTGCCCCAGTATGCTGGTGGACGGGTGTCCTGTGGTTTGAGTCACCCCACTCTGCCTCTGTGCCTCCAGGCCAGTAATATCCATCTGGCAAGGTGACCAGTTGGGGGACTGCCTTCTCCCTTCCCCTCAGTCCAAAACAAACGGATAAGCACATTACCCACTTGTGTCAAACAATGTCAGACGGGCCCAGTGGCTCAGACAAGTTTTTTTGTTTTGTTCAAAGGAAAAGAAATGACCACTCACCAGGTGATCCCTCCTGACACCGGCTACTTTATCATTGAACTCAGAGGAGCCGTTGTGGGTCGGCTTTATTTGACAGGAAAGTTTAAACAGTCCAGCCCTTTACGCCTCAGACACACTTGCCCGTATCGACACCTGAGACAGTCAAGTTGCATTAAAGCAACATGTTATCGACCCGGGGCATTGTTTAACCAGTGTTATTAAAGAAATCCGTATGTTTACTGCAGCGGCTGGAGGGGCCTGCTCAGCTCAGCAGGGGTGGGTCTGTCAATAGTATTGATGAGCGCTCTGGAGACCTGCTTCATGTGCTTGGCCCTCCTCCGGCCCTCGCGGGAGCCGCTCCTCTCTTCTCCTGTTTCACAGTTCAAGGCCTCGATGGGGAGCAGTGCCATCGACCCCCCATACCACCCTCGCACTGGACTGGCAGCCGTGCGCCCCGGGGCTTATGGTCATGAGTCAAGAGTGTTTTGTCAAAAGCTGGAAGAAATGTCTGGCTGGCTGGGGAAACAAGATGGATACTCCATCAGCACCTTAGTTATTTTTTTTTAGCCAATGCTCAGAATAGCTGCCAGATAGCAGTGGAGGTTAGACACAGAGCTGGTGTGTGTACCTGTGCTGTATGTTAGCCTGCGTGTTGTCATGTAAACATGTGTAGTGCCAGTAAGCCTGTGCCAGTGGTGAGCTGTACACGGCTGCAGAGGCATCCAGAGCTGTTCCCTGCTGATCCGGTGGCCACGCGCCGCTGAGGAGCTGTGAGCAAGTCAAGTGTGAAAGACCCGTCCTTGAGCACGCCGCTGTCTCATCTCACACAATACCGCTAGATTTACCTTGGCTGTTTCACACACACACACACACACACACACACACACACACACACACACACATACTACACATGCATCAAACATACACACACACACACACCACTCTGTACACATATACTGTACACATACACACACGCACATCATACATACATCACACACACACCATGTACACACACACACACACACACACACACCCTACCGATTTGGTTTGTGTTCATCCCTGTGTTTGCAGCACATAATGAGTTTGCTCTGGGCGCGTGCTATGGGGGAAATAGAATTGGAGGCTGAAATGACTGGTTTGGAGGGCTTGCTGCAGGAGAGGTGGTTGTGCCAGGGTGCCAGGCCTGAGGTGGCGTGGGGTGGGGACGGGCGTAGGCGGCATGAGAGCGGAGGAGCTGGCCACGGGGATCCGGTGGCCTGCTGCGGCACGTGCCTGGAGCCGTCAGGAGCCTGTCGCTTTTCCAGCCTCTCTCTGTGCTGTGAATGTGGGATTAAGTCTGTGTCTGTATTTTTGGGCTGTTTGTGTCTGCATGGAAATGTGTTGGGCTGTGTTGTTTTGTCAGGCTGTGAAAGAGAATGTGTTGGGTTCAGACTGAGATGTTCAGCTGATAGACATACACACATATACACTGATGCACAACATGTATCACTTAGCAGGGGAAAGTGTGGCCAAGATATTGCATGTGAATATGCAAATGACTCATTGATTCAAATATCCCATAGTAGCATGTCCTTAGTGGTGAGGGGGGCTGACACAACACGTGAGCTTTAGACCCAGATGCTCCCTTCACTTTGATTACTGATCTCAGGCTCACGTATTTGTGTGTGAAGCTAGATTTTTTTTGTGTGTATGAGTCATGTTGGATTTTGGTGATTATTTCATTTCTTTGTCTCTTGTTCAGTAGGCAGAAATGTCTTTAAAGCGCCCTCCTCAGCATTCTGAAATGTGACGGTCTCCTTGTGTGCCTTTGGCCGGTGGGAGTTGTCTTTATCAGCGAGGTGTCTCAATGCCCCTCACTGAGTTCCCTCGGCTTCCTCAACCTGCCATTTTCTAAAAGCAGCATGTGCACAATCACCGGCCCACAGCTCACAATAGCATCTTTTTCCCATTCCTCAGTTTATATTTTCTGAAACCTTTCACTCACACACTGACATTTTACTTTTTTTACTCGAGACCAATATCCTTTTTCCGGTAGCTCACCTTTAAAAAGCTATTTTCCTGCAGCAGCGTGGAAGAATCCTCCGCCCAGTTTTACCCCTCTTGTCTTTTTCTCTAAACGCAGGCATGCTTTTCTTTGCTATTTTAACTACGCTTTGTCTACCGTGTCCTGTCCTCTTCTGCTGGTGTTTATACGGAACGGAGCTTCTTATTATTCATATATTGTCGCTCTGTGTGTGTGTGTGCCTCTGTGTGATTTTTGTAGGCATTACAGGCAAGGTGAACAGCCTTTAGAGGGTATGGATGTCTCTTCAGCTGATAGTGTCCTCCCCAGTAAACTGTCCTCTCTGCTATTGTGCTCCCTGCTGTGCTGTCCCATGGTGTCCCCTATACAGTGCCTCTCCTGCCTCTGCTGTTGCACTGTCCCCTGACTCAGCACCAGAGGCAGGACGTCTGTTCTGACCCAACCGTTCATAGACACACGGGCCTCAAATATCTCCCCACTAACTCACACCTTTGACACCACTTTGAATAGTGCATTTGTGTCTGGCCATGCAAATGTGTGTTTGTGAGGCGAGGTGACGCATGATCAAAGCCACACATCCAGTTGCCTGTGCACGAGCTGGCATCCCAAATCACCTTGTAGGCCTCCTCTCTGCACCTTCAGAGAGTAATTGGAGTTCCTCCTCTTCCCCACCCCACACTGCCTACAGCCCAGCCCAGCCCAGCCCAGCCCAGCCCAGCCCAGCCCAGCCCAGCCCACCCCAGCACCGCATGGCCCTCCTCTGAGCTCCAGCTTCACAGCAGAGCTGGGGATCTGGCGGCGTGGGTGGGACTCAGCAGCTGGCTTTGAGCCTCTAAATCCCAGGATTCTCCATTCATGCACCTGCCGGTATGCAGGGGGGGATCTGGGAGTGGGAACGTTTCAGTGAGCGAGCACGCTGCACTTGTTCCACACCTGTTCAGCGTGTGTCCTTATTCCCACAGAGCCTAGTGTAGAGGATGAACTACATCCACACCACGCGCACGGTCACTGTGTGTCTTCACTGGTCAGTCACATGTGCTTTCAGGGAGCTGGTTTAGCGGCTTCTTTGGGGTTTTTTTTTTGTATCTTCTTTTTTTCTTCCTTTCACAGATCTTCTCCAGCCACTTTCTCTGGAGGCTGGGGGATTGTCCCTCTTGGCCCAATTAAAGGCATAAAGCCAGGCCTGCTTTTATGGGACTGTGCTTTGCCTCTCTCCCACATGGTGTCATTGGGAAAAGTGAGACGGATGGCGGTGCCTGTGGGGAGATGGGTCCACCAGGACTCCCCTCTCTCAAGACCAATGTCCTTGCGTTTTCCCCACCGCCGCCGCCAGCCCTTTCCACTCATATCATCAGCTCGGATTCCTTTAGAGGTCGATTAAAGGTGCATCATTCGTTAAATATATTTTTCATGATTGCTTTTAATTAATAAATGGGACCGGGATGAATCAGTCATTGTAACTAGGAGCCTTCCGAGGTGCGCTGGTTTTAATCCACTGTAATTTGCCTCCCGTCCTTTGCTCCAGCCCTCTTTTTAAAGGGCAATATCATTATCAGCGTTGGGTGCTGAGTGCATGACTCCTAAAATGCACAGGCCTTTATGCACCACGGAACTCAATGTCTTGGACCTTTTACTTGATGGCGTGGTGAAAGCAGACACTCAGCATTTCTCTCCCTTTCCAAGTGCTCGTCTAGCCGCCGACATGGCTGTACAGTCAGCCTGAGCTGCTACGCATTGTCTGGCGTTTTGCTCTTTGCATGTTTTTCTGTCTGCTCTGCTCTGCTCATGGTGTTGAAACACTCCACTATGTATTGTTTGCTTTTGTCAGTTGAGAATATGAAGACCTTCTACAGTTCTTGAACAAGCAGGGGAAAAAAAGCTGCAGTGAGCATCCTTTTTCAGAATTGTTATTTTCCTTCATGTACTGTCAACAGTGATTGCCTAATGCAAATCCTTTTGAGACCGCGAGAGCCATTATTCAGTTTGTCTTGTTCAGCGGTAAATGAACACATTTTTTAAAAACCGTAAACTAAATGGGCCTGGAGCAAAAACATCAAGCCACAAAAACATGGCTGGCGTGTTTTTTTCCTCATTCAGGCACTCAGCCTTTCTTTGCGCACTGCTCAATTTCACCTTGCTCTGTATCAGTAGCAGAAAAGAGGAGAAAAGAAAACACACTAGTGTATGTTGCCCAATACCCTTATCAAATGGATGATAGGAGCTCATCTCTCTCTCTCTCTCAAATGGACTGTTTTTTTTGATGCAGAGTCACATGGATGATACCTTCCCTGCAACTATCCTTAACTTGCACCCTTATGTTGAGTAAAGAAGCTATGATGGATATGGATTGGGAGTTAATGGCTCAGGCAGCTGGATCTGTTAGTGGAGGTCTTTGAACAGGCCCTCCAGAGTGGCCAAGGTCACTCTCTTTTACCAGTGCCACTGTAGAGGAGGAGAATTAATGTGAGCTCAAACTGATGCCTATTCACAATAACGCTTTACTGCCGGTTGCATTTCAATCAAGCATGTTAGTTTTAAGTGAAGATTGATAGTCTCACTGGAGTCATAAAGAAGACCGCAAAAAAAAGAGAAAACCTCAGGAATGAGTTTGATCCCCCCCCCCCCCCAACCTCCCTCCCCTCTACTTGGATTTCATTTGATTCACCTCTTAAGAAAACAGTTACCATGGCAACGGGCCCTGAGTGCCTCGTGAAGAGATGAAGTGTAGAGATCAGGCCTAAGAGGACACCCTGGCATCGTTTTGCTCTCACTCGAGATTTTGTGTGCGAAAGATGGAGCAGATCAGGATGATGGGCTGTCAGGGGAATTCGGAACAGAGTCGTGCAGTCGCTGTGCTCCAGACTGGATCGCCATCTGTTTGGAAAGGGACCAAAGAAGACAGTTTGACAGAACCGTATGGGGGTGTGGGGGTGGGGAGGGGAGAAGAAGAAGTACCTTAGGCGTCCGTGTTGATCATCTACATACTACTCCCTGTGCGTTTGTACTGTACATGAGGAGATTCCTGATTTCTCCTGAGTAGTGGTGTCCAGCGTTCGTCTTGCCTTCAGTAATGGAAAGGAACGGAGACAGAAGCCAAGTCCACCACGTGTATTTAATTTACTCTATAGATTTGTTTCCTCCCCGCTGGGAGCCAGGCTGAAGCGGCAGTATTGCTTGGAGACTTAAGAATTCTTCAAGCCTAACCCGTATTGTATCAGTGAAATCAATGCAACATTTTTGGTTCTACTTCACAGCCTCTAAATTTGAAATGATTTGGTGGGGCTACAAAAACATGATTTAACTTTCACGCTTTGCTACTTTCCTAACAATGGCACATTCCCCATCTACCGACGGAGGTGTTGCATGTTGCATAGGAATGTCATTGTGGTGTAATTGAATTGGATGACTTGGGAGGCAACCACTCTAGGATTAGTCACACACTATGAAGCTAGGCATCATCAACAAAGATCTGTCATTACTGTGTGGAAAAATACGAAGGGCAAACCAGACAAGGACTGATGGGGTGATCTTAAATCTGCCGTGATATCTGTCCATCTTTCTGTTTGTGAGCGTGGAGCGTTTCTGTCAGGCTGCTCAGTAGTTGGGACTGTTCCAGGACTTTGTAGGGTTTTCTATTATTCAGCTTTAATGAAGGCCCAGAGAGCCGGGGTTCCTGGCGGCCAGGTGAGGTGCAGCTGAACCTGCACAGATTGGCTCTCTCCCAGGGGTGAGTGCTCTTCCCCAGCTCCTTAGCCCCGCTGCAGTTGGAGGTTGGCGTGGAGCTGTGCTCCTGCCCCGCCGAAGGCACGTCGCCCGAGTCTCGGCAGCGCGGCAGCTGCCAGCCGCCAAAGCAGGACGTCCGCTCCCGCCCTCGGATCCGTCAAATTAGCGGTCAGATGAAGAAAGATGAGCTCGTCATCCTCAGACAAGTCCCTTAACTAACACAGTCATGGGACGTGCGCCTGCCATTAGTCTCCCTCCCCCTGCACCCCTGCACTCCCTCTCCTGGGAGCAGGCCGACGTGACGTGTGTGTGGGTGTGTGTGTCGCACATTCAAAGTCAAAGCAGCTCCGCAGACCGCCTCACTTCTCCCTCATCCCCCTCTTCTCTCTCTCTCCCCCTCACTCCTCCCTCATCCTCCTCTCTCTCTCTCCCCCACTCCCCCTCTCTCCCATGCTGGCCTCTCTGGGTGTACGCCTCCTCAGTTTCCCCTTTCCCCATCCCTCCCTGGCTTTTATGTCCCCTTCTTTATCTCCACAGCCATCAGGTAATTGGCCCTTTTGTTCATCATTTAGACGGAGTGGGGAGGGATGCTCGAGCTAAGCAGCTGTGCAGGTTATCCCAGCCTTTCTAATCAAGCCCAGCCTAATTGGTGTAAATTGGGTTTGCTTCACAAGCGTGGGCTAGAGCTAACACATCATCCCACTGAATCCCCACTGATGCCTCTGTACGCTTTTGTGTGTGTGTGTGTGTGTGTGTGTGTGTGTGTGTGTGTGTGTGTGTGTGTGTGTGTGTGTGTGTGTGTGTGTGTGTGTGTGTGTGTGTGTGTGTGTGTGTGTGTGTGTGTGTGTGTCTCTGTGTCTTAGAGTACCAGTTCCCCTGCTCATTTGATGGTGTGAGTAGAGAAACACAATGATGTACTGAGGCTTCATGAATAATAGATGGTGAATAGCAGCATTTGAGGCATTGGCACACTGGACGCTCTGCTTAACAGGCTGCGCGGAGTATTTGTTTCCGTGTGTTTCATTGTGAGCGTCAAACACAACATCTGCCATCACCGAGGCCTCCGCCGATGATCACATGTCGGCATCTCTGGGATGTACCTGGCTGCCTTTGTTTCTCGGGAGATTCCAATTTCCGATGAATTATTCTTGGTTTGTGTCTGACTGCAGCAAATTTGGATGCTGTGTTTTTTTTCCCTCTCTGACGCCGTGGCCTCCTGTCAGTTGTTTCATTATGAATGGCAGGGTGAAACAGTGTTGCTCCGAGGTTGTCAAATATTTGACGACTGCGGGAATTTTTGTTCCCACCTCACCTGTCTTTGGTGGATTAAATATTGAGAAATGCAGCCGAGCTCAAAGCAAAAAGTACGCAGGCACACATGCAGTGCGAACACACACACACACACACACACACACACACACACACACACACACATAAACACACACACATACACACGCATGCACGCACACCAAACACACACACACACACACACACACAGACTCACACACGTATGCAGGAAGGGGAAAATGAAATGCAGGCAAGGCTAATGTGCTCAGCGTTGTAGCACAGCACAGCACAGCCCAGCTCAGCTATGTAGGTCAGGTGTAATTACTGCTGCAGGATAGATCTTCATATGAAACAAAAAGTCAGATATGGGAACAACCATGAAAGGCTAATAGCTGAGTCATAGCTTCATTATGCAAGCAGAACAATCAAGGCTCCTAGTGTGCAGTGTGACAGCCCCCTTTCCCCACTGACGGATGCCCAGGGAGGAGATGCCCGGTGTCATGGCATCAGCTGATCAATTAACTCGGACCTCCAAGGAGAAAATAATAGCATTAACAGAGATTTGCTATCAGACAGGGCCGAGCAAGACAGAAGCCCTCTTTCCCCAACAAGTGCTTTTTGGCTGGGCTAGCGCCACCGGTGGCAGTATGGCTGGCGTCCTCGGCGGGCGGGGAGGGAGCCCAGTCCCGGGATGGCGCAGCTTCAAAGCGCTCGCTCAGCCTGCTGAGTCACGGCACGCGCGGCACCATTTGGACGCGCATATGTGTGGCTTCAGCTCGGATGACGCCCGGGACCATTATTTTCTTAATGTGTGAACAATGTAGCATGCAGACATTTGTAGCAGTCAAAAATTTGTCCCAGCAAATCTGATTTTTGTAGGCTCGTCTCATCTCCCTTCGCTATGTTTTCCACAGCCATGTCAGCCATCTAACGAGATTTGCAGGTGAACTTTACTGCCGCATTTTGTCGCGTGTTTGATTTCATGTGTTTCCTTAGTTTGCCTAATTAACTTTTATGTATTTCTGCCGGCTGTGGAATTTTATGGACGCGCATATCCATGCACAGCATTAATTTGGTCATGTACTCCATTACTTTAGTCCCTCGAAATATGCCAATATGCTCTCATCAAAGTTGTTAAATCTAGCAAAAGTCAAGATTCATCATCTTTCCCCCTCTAATTATCACATTTATTAGTTTTATCCCAGCTTGATGTTCCAACCAGTGGTTTATTATGCCATCAATTCTCTGCATTCCCAAGCTAATTCTTGCATTGATTGGTCCCCAGTTAATTACATGTACCATCAACAGCCTCTAATTTTAATGACAGAGAAAAACACAAATTCCATTCCATTCCCACAGAGTCTTATCCTCGCTGTTAATTGGACTTAGGACAGCTTTGTGTGCGTGCGGCGAAGGCTCGTACTCGTGAAAGTCCCAGTTCTGTTGGTGAGCTCATTGCGGAGTCGTGTGTTCTCTATCCGCTCCGCTCCGCTCCGGGGCTCACTGGAGGTCAGGATACGAGGCTTATGTTAATTCACCCACCCGAGTCCATGGGGCTTCCCTCCTCATCGTCTCATCTTCGCCACGGAGGCTGCTGTGGGAAGTGGCTTAGGTTTGGGATGCTGCGTTGGTGTGGCCTGCAGAGGGGATCAATTGACCGCTCTTTATTTAACGAGTCTTTATGAGGCTCCGAGTATGACTGGAGCCTAAATAAACATCCAATATTCACACATCTGTTTATTCTACCACTTATTTCTCCATCTCTATCTATCCTTCCTTCCATCTGTCTGCTCATCTATCTGTTCATTTATCCACCCATCCATCCGTATTTAAACAATGTTTTGTCCATGTGTTTTCACAATATTTGTCGACTGTTTCTTCCTCTCCAGCCCACTCATCTTTCACTTGTGTGTCAGCCTCTCAGGACCGCGGACTAAATAGTGTGGAACCGAATACAATGGGCTGTCTAGGAAGCTAAGCCTTCTGTCTCTGTGTGTCCACAGGGCAGTTTTGTAGCCAGCATGACAGCCACTCTGCGTCAGATGGAGGACTACCACTACTCTCATCTCATCAACACCTTTGGCAAAATGAGGACGGATGTAGTGGTGAGTTATACACTTCTCTGCTCCCTAACCATTTGTTTTGACAGCGCCAGCGCACAAACTGTACTTATGCTGAAACGTTGTAATGTTGTTATGCAGATTCAGATAGAGCACCGTTGTAGCTGCATACACGAAATTAAATCTCAGGTCCACCTTTGTGCAGCCTCTTTGTCCAACAAAAGCTGTGCATCTCAATTAAGTCATGGGGTGGCTTGACTTGAGTGTAGCCCTCTGGCGCTGTGCCCTGATGTGGGAGGCTCGTCCTGCCTGGGACAGAGTGCAGTGCAGGGAAGCGACACCAGCGCTCCTCCCCCCCCCCCCCCCCGGCCACAGCCCGTCGTCTCCCTAACGCCAGCCGGCTTATTGATGTGCCAGCCAGCCAGCTTTGAAAAATCCGGGCCTTCAAGTTTGTTTCTTTTCTTGTGCTTTTGGCATTCTGCGGATGGTTTACATAATCTTCCATTCCGTGGCCTCCATCTCCGGGTGTTCCCCCCCCCCACACCCCCACACCCATTCTCTAGTCTCTGTGGGGAGCCCCCCGCCGTGCCGCCTCACTGCAGATGAGACCCTTTGGTCTGCTCTGTCTGGCGGAGATGCAGATGTTTTCCACTCTGAATGGTAGACAGGTATCTGAGGTAGCCAGGCACAGCACCTGAGAAAATGCACGCCTCAAGCGGAATGCTTGCCTACTGAAATAGCGATAAATAGTCATGTAGCATTTTAGCATAAAACAGAGTCAGTCTGATGACGCTAGCATCCTTTTTGTGTTGTGCTAAAAACACACGCACCCCCCACATTAGGCATTCCAGTGTAGATTAGCTGTTCCTTTCTCTTGGCTAAACAATCCCAAGTTCACCGCCTCTCTGGAGGCTGTTCTAATGCAATTTAGGAGCCAGAACATTTGAGCCTGCCCACGGCGCTAAATAAATAAGGACCCTGGTGTGGGCGCACGTGCGGCCAGTCCCTCTCCTGTGCTGAGGCAGCCGCTCGGCTGGCCGAAGACAGAGCCGCCTCTGATTTATCCTCCGCGGGGCTGGCGAGGGCTGGCGAGGGCTGGCGGCGGCCTTCCAGTGCTTGGCAGCGGCTCAAGCAAGCGCCGGGGTTGTGTTTGCCCGTCACCCCCACCGACACCCCGTCTGGCACGGCCCCGCACCAAGTTTAAATAAGAGATGACCGCGCCCCTCGTTGCCGAGCGCCCGTCGCACAAACACAAACACAAACACAAACAGGAGTGCGAAGCAGACACGAGGCTCACCTAGCAGCAGTCCACTCTGGGCTGCACGCAATCATTGAGTTTCAAAGGAAACGCTCTTCTGAGGCCCTCCAGCACTTCTGCTAGAGCCAATCCTAATGAGGGGCACCAAAGACTGGAAGCCCCAGTGACGGCCGCACAATAGCCTTTCTCTCCGGCCTCGCCTCTTCATTTGAGATGCTAATCTAAGATGGAGGAAATGTTAAGAGCCCTTCCGTGGAGAAGTGTTCCCCTCGGCTGTCGGCGGCGATGCAGAATCCCCCGCGGAGCCGAAACGGGCATCCTTACAGGACCTCGCGCTCACATCACTTGACGCGCATACCACAGTGGCGCGTAAAAAAAAAACGAGCGAGTCTTTCACCTTGACCCTGGAGAAATGTAATCTAAAAGCGGCTTCCTCCCTGGTCGCCGGGCAGCAGGCTCAGCGGGGTTCATTCCAGATTGTTCCTATCTCCCTCGCGCGCGGAATAACCGTCTTCATTCCAAACGCTCTTTCTCTTTCTCTCTCCCTTCTCTTTTAGGATTTCCTAATGGAAACATTTATCATGTTCAAGGATCTCATTGGCAAGAATGTCTACCCTGCCGACTGGGTTATAATGAACATGATGCAGAATAAGTAAGTACAGGCCTCACTGCTGCCCTTCCCTTCCGACCCCCCCTCTCTGCTCCCCACTATCTCCTCTACCCCCACCCCCCACCCTCTCTCTCTGTCTGTCTGCCTCTCTCAGTTCATGTCCCATTGCCCCCCCCCCGCATATTCCCACTCGGCCTCTGTCTCTCTGTCTCGATAGCTCGCTCTCCCCCCCCCCCCCCCCCCCAATGCCTATAGGTTTATAGGTTTCCCCAGTCGCTCTGTCTCTCTTGCTCTTTATCTCCTTCCCTCTTTTTCTCACCCCCCTCTCTGTCTCTCCCTCATTCTCTCTCTGTCTCCCCCTCTCTCTCTGCTCCTATATTTCCAAGCTGCTTTTCATCTCCCCTCCACTGTTGTTGCTTAGGAACGGCAGTGAGAAGTGGGCAAGGACGTTTTTCTAATGTTTTTCTCTCAAATGCAAATAGCACTCGGCGGCCTCTGCCACAGCAGAGCGAGATGAGACGGATACTGCCACAAACATTGGCATGAATTATAAATACCTCGCGCGCTAATCTCACACATTTTTTGCTGATGTTTTTTTTTTTCCCCTCTCTCTCTCTCTCTCTCTCTCTCTCTCGTCTTCTCCCTCCACTGCTTGTGCGGAGCTTACTTTGTTGTTATGTTTTGTTTTATTAATGCGCCTCTCGTCAACTCACTTCTATATGCGTGTGTGTGCTGCTTGCTGGTACATCAGTAGCAGCCCCCCGAACAGAAGCACATGTGGCTGCAGTAGCAAAACAAAGTGGGTGTTTGGGGGCTTTGTGTTGTGTCCCTGTGTGTGGTGCTCTGCGCTCAGTCATTAAAGGTGCAAGCCGAGCGACGCCTCCGTGCCACTTCTCACCTCGCGCTGTTGTCACGACGCGCCGGCCCAAATTGGACAAACTGGTAATGAAGAGCCAAATATACGCGGGTCGGGCATGCCACAGTGTCTTAGTCTGAGCACGCAGAATGACAAAAATAAAACAGGCCAAGAAAGTGTGTCATTGCATTTCATGGTGTTGATTAGAAAACACTACCAACTCACACACATTTGTTTGATCACCAGGTCCCAGCTTGTTGACAGAATGTCCCATTTCCAGTCCCACTGTACCGCATCTATACTTGATAGTGTACCGAGGCCTTGTCTGTGTAAAGATGTCTGTTTCTTTGTTAAATTAGACGTTGGCTAGTTATAATCAAAGCCTCCCTCTGTTTTCTCTTCTCCCTGTTTTCCTCTCTCCCTCCCTCTCTCCCTCCCTCCCTCCATGTCCCTGTGTGCCTGCTGTCATCATCCTAGGAGGGTATGTCCTGATAGAAATTGCTTTGCCGCTTGTTACTGTTTTCTCCAGCGTGGTGGCGGCATCATCCGCTAGTGTGATTACTGCCTGGCGGAGGCCGAGTCCGAGGCCGCTGAGCCTCGTATTGGAATTCACGCGGGCACCTGCGTTCTCATGCAAACAAGGCGTCAGTCGCCTCAGCGCCAAGGAGCCTCCGATGCCCCTACAGGTGTGGGACGGGCACCTGCTCTGCATTCACCCCTGCCCTTGTGTGTGTGTGTGTGTGTGTGTGTGTGTGTGTGTGTGTGTGTGTGTGTGTGCACGTGTGCAGAGTGCACATCGCTCGTGTTCTGTCCTCGTTCTTAGCATGACTTTTTTTCTGTCCTGGTGTACGGTACTGATTGTGTAGGCATATGATAAAATAGTGTGATTTTGGTGCAGTGTGTCTACTGATTTGAATGTTACGTTGGAGCCTGGCTGCACTGATGACATTTCTCAGTCCATTTGCTCTGGCCGAGCGTCGTCCATCTCGCCGCTCAGTTGTCAGGCGTGGGGAGATGCGCTCAGACCCCGGCTGCTTGCTCCGCTCACATGCAGGCACACTGAGCACTGCTGTCAAGTCTGCATATCTGTCATTTGGAGCACTTCAAAGAAAAGATTGGTTTTATTTGGCTTGGTGTGTTTGTGTGTGTGTGCTTTATGTGGAAAGGTTTTGGTGTGTGTGTGTGTGTGTGTGTGTGTGAGTTGTTTGTGTGTCTCCACGCACCCTCGTGTGTGACCTTGCGGACATGTCCATTCATCCTGGCTGTGTAGCGGTGGACGTGAGCGTCATGGCTGATGGCAGAACAGAGGATGCTGGGAGGCCATGGCTGAGTGTGCCTGGACCCACTGATATTGCCTGGAGTCGGCTGCTGAGAAAACTGATTGACTTGACTTTCTGCTCAGTAGACTTGGGCTGCCCACTGCCATGGAGGCACTGCAAGCCCACCCCACCCCTCCCTCTCTGTCTGTCTGTCTCTCTTTTTTTCTCTCTCTCTGTCTCTGTCTCTGTCTCTGTCTCTCTCTCTCTCTCTCTCTCTCTCTCGCTCCCTCCCATTGCCCCTCTCTCAGTTTTGTTTATTTTTGATACCATTTCAAAACTGCTGCGGGCAACTTCCTCAGAACTTTTCTCGCCTTTGATGTCGAAATCGGAGGGGGTTTGCAGCGTTCGCGTGACAGATAGATCAGATTTCCGTCTTGTCGTCGGCATCGTGTTCGGGCGCGCACGACTCCCGAGAGCCTCCGACTCCTAATCCGCCTGCGTGAGGCGCAGCTGATGGAGGCTCCAGCAGAGGGATGGAAATGAAGGCTAGGAAACAAACGAAGAGAGAACAGAGGCCAGGCCTTCTAGCAAAAAAGGCAGCGCCCGCCAGCCGGAGCTCTCTAATGGCTGGTGTCACGGCGGCGCCTTTTGGACTTCCGCTCGCTCTCTCTCTCTCTGGCTCCGCTTCGTGCCTGGCGACTGACTGGCATTTCGACCGCACGTCTCCGTCTGCGGCCGCGGCAGAAGTGTAGGCGGTCGGCGCCACCCACGGGCACCTCTGAGGGCACTCTTTCATTCCGCCACGCCGTGGCCTCGGCCGCCACTTGGCTAATGAGGCTATCCTTTGCAGCTCGCGCGCTCTCTCTCTCTCTCTCTCTCTCTCTCTCTCTCTCTCTCTCTCTCTCTCTCTCTCTCTCTCTCTCTCTCTGTTTTGCTCTCTCTCTCTATCTCTCACTTTCTTGTTATCTCTCTCTCTCTTTTGCTCTCTCTCTCTATCTCTCACTTTCTTGTTATCTCTCTCTCTCTTTTGCTCTCTCTCAATCTCTCACTTTCTTGTTCTCTCTCTCACTTTCTTGTTCTCTTTCTCTCACTCTCTCTCTGTCTCTCTCTCTCTCTCTCTCTCTCTCTCTCTCTCTCTCTCTCTCTCTCTCTCTCTCTCCACATCTCCCTGTCCCTGCATTCTCTAATTGCCCAAGGGAGAGGTGGGCAGCCGCGTGGAACGGGCCACAGCGCTGTGTCCCGGGGAAGGTGCTTTGAGTGAGCGGCCACTAAGAGCAGGGGTGGGAAACATGCCTGAGACAACAGCAGGGCTAATGAAGGCAGCCCCCCCACCCCACCACACCCCTGCTGCTCACGCCTCAGCCCACCAACCACTCACACAACAGCGCAGGCAACAAAACACGCCGCCACACTAATTCCATGTCAGCGCCATTTAGCACGTTTGCTGTTGGACCATATACTACATGTTTAAGCAGCCAAACAAGGAAGTAACTTTGGAAGGCTCTTTGTGCAGGAAGTAACTCAGCGCCTCAACCATAGGCTTTCTGGCTCTTAGATAATAGAGTAACAAATGCTATGCTTTTAGCTAAAAGGGGTGAAGTGATCCACTATTGTTTGGATTCATCTTACTGCTTTACAGGGCAATCTTCTTTTAAAAGTTAGTCTTTAATATTTGAACAAAGGCACCTTGCTAGCGAAGCCGGCGCGGCCAGCTTGGCCACCAATTCTCCTAAAAGCCGGTAAACCGGAGATGGTGGCTCGCCTGGGACCGGAGTATTTTACTCTCAGCGTTTCCCCTCGCACCTTATGAAATTTTAATGTCGCTCCATCCCCAAGTTTTTCAAAGGCACCCAGAAGAGCGAGGCTCGCGTGTTGCAGGTGTGCCCTTTGGCCCTCTCCGTATTCCCTCTGTTATTGAGGTTAAAATGACCTTTCTAGAAGTAGGTCTCCGGCGTGGGGATGTAGCGCCGACTTCATTTGCACAGCGTGACATTTGTTTTGCGGGGGCCCGTATTGTTTCTTGGCCCCCTGTGGCTCCAGCTCTAGTCTTGAAACAACAGAGGGGGAAATGTGTTTGTGCGCCGGCCGCCTCGCGCCCCAGCTTTGGCCCTGCCTGCATACGCTCGTGCTCCTATTTGTTAGCGGTTAGCGTTAAGGAATACAAACCATCAAACGCGCTTTACTGCAGCGGGCTTCACAGGGCACTGGCCATTAAGACTTTGTTGGGGCTGGTGTTTATAGTGAGAGTCCAAAGCTGTGCCGTGGCGGCGGAGTCTCCCAAGGGGTCCGTGCACTAACGTCTCTTTTTCAAAAGAAAACTATAGAGAGCTGGTGGGAGAATCCACTCACATGTTTGTCTCTTCCCTCACTTGACCCCACCCATAGGAATTTGACCTTTCAAAGCTTTTTTTTGCATTTTTTTTTTCTGTTCCACCTCTCCCATCCCCTTCACGCCCCCCAACCCAGCCAAAATATGACTCCTTTGATTATCGCTGGGCTTTGATAAGAAATTCAATTATTGGCCGGTGTTTGAAATGCAATTAGGTATTGGGGCTCCAGAGCCAGCAGGTGAGCACAATAACAGCTCCATCAGCTTCATTAGGGAGCCCATCACGGGCCCACTCCCTGGGACTGGAGCGCGGCGAGGCGACCCTGTGAGGAATAAGTGGTGTGTAATGAACACTGAGAGAGCGCCAGTCGACTGCTAATTACGCCCCGTAATGGCGCCGGGGAGATGAATGGAATGGCGCCCAAAAGAAGGCAGCTCTTTAGCGGTCTGACCCCCGCGCCGATCCATCCCGTCACCAAGTCCTGACGCGCACCGCCCACACACGCGTGTGTGTGTGTGTGTGTGTGTGTGTGTGTGTGTGTGTGTGTGTGTGTGTGTGCGCGCGCTCCAGGGTCAACTGACGGAGCAGCCGCACCACGACACGTCCATGTCTCATGTTTGTCAATCCATCACTCGCCCTCGACCCCCTCTCTCTCTCTCCCTCTCTCTCTCTCTCTCTCTCTCTCTCTCCCTCTCTCTCTCTCTCTCTCTCTCTCTCTCTCTCTCTCTCTCATACACACGTGTATGCGTACTTGCACACACTGAAGAGTCTTCAGGACACTTCAGGATAGATGAGCAAGAGCAAGCTCAAGAGGAGAATTCACTTTATTTTTCAAGAAGGTTACACTGCATTGCCAAGATGAAGCCTCTATGGGTCGGGGAAAATACAGTGGCGAGATAAATGAATGGGGTGCAATTGTGAATAGTGAGCTGCATTTTCTTCATGTGGAGATCTTGATGAACGCGGTGGATTGGATCTTGATAAACACAGTGCTTGAAATCAAGTGTCGGCGCTGTTTGATGTGGAGAGTGGCATGCTGTCATTCCTAACCTGAGCTTGTTGTTGTTGCTAAAATAGTCATGATTTTCACTCATTTGTCGATGCGACTGAATCAGAACTCTCGAGTTGTCGCCACAGTACCCTTAGTTCTGTCTGCAGGATCGCTTTGCATAAATTGTCTCCTCGCTGACAATGCCAAGGATATGTTAATTAGGCCTCCTAATTATAAGCACTTTCTTAAATGTACTAAATGGCCTGTTTGCTTTGGAGCGTCTTAATCACATGCTGATTCAGATTCCAAGGGTAAATGACACTGTGCTTACAACCTCGCCCAACAAGCCCCTGAACTTACTCAAGTGTTGTGACAGCATTATGGGACCGCTGGGCCGAACTGATGTGATTGCTTATCCTCGGGAGTGTGAAGAGCTCCTCCGAGGCCTCGGCTACTGTCTGTGTCCACCGTGACGGCGTGCTGTACAGATGCCTCTGAGTGCCCAGATGGGCCTGACCTTTCTGCTTAGTTTTACACCTAATCCGTGCGTCAGACTTCAGCTAATGCCCCTGTCAGGGCCCATGGCGCTCGCTCGCGCCTCTTTGATATGTGATCCTCCACTCCAGCACCCACTGCTAGTGTGCCAGTACCACTTTAAGAGGACGGGTGGAGGGGGAGGGGGTGGTAGCAGCAGCAGCAGCAGCATAAGGGCCATATCAGTGCCATTATCAGGGATGGCAAGTGAAACGGCGGTACAGTGTGCAAATAAACACACACGTTGCACACACTGATTAGTGAGTCAAGAAGTTTGAAGTGATGGTGTCATAGTTTAATTATAGTTTTCTGAAATGCTGTTATGCTAATATCTGTGGTAGCTATCTTCATCTGCTCTCCGTTGTGTTTGTAATAACCACTTTGCATTACGTTGAGAGAGGAAAAAATATGGATTTTTGCCAAGCAAATGAGATTAAGGACATTACAAGGAGAACAGTAGAGTTGAGGTAATATAGCTCACTGTAATGGTATTGGGCTCCTAGTGTAATAGCTCAGTTTAGTGTGCGTGTCCGTGTGCGTGCGTGCGTGCGTGCGTGCGTGCGTGCGTGCGTGCGTGCGTGCGTGTGTGTGTCTTTATAAAAATGATAAGCCAGGCTTTTCATGAATGGACTTTGCTGGTGTGCTTAGAAGGTGCAGTAGAATACCATGTGTGTTTCTATCCACTAGTGCAGGCCACCTGCCATGTGGCCATATCCTCACAGATGCCCAGAACATGCATACAGCACACCAAGTTGGTATTTATGTATGCATATATTTATTTAGAAAAGCAGCACTGTCGTGAGGAAGTACATCTCTGCTCCTCTGAAATGGTATCCTCAAGTATAGCCTTCATTTCCTCTCCATTGCTCAGCTTCCTTAAGCTCTTCAGTTTGAGTTTCAGCTTAAAGAGAAAGGAGCTCCTTTGACTGAATTGTGTTGATGCCACTTGATGTCTCCTAAAGACAGACTGCTGCTGAAATCCACAGCACCCACCATCTGAATGAGCTGAGCCTCTGTTCACTGACAGCTCTGTAAATCGTTTCCTTCTGTACTTCTGCTTTTGAAAACGAGGCGCTATTAGAAGAACAAGAAAGTAACATTTGATAGTGTCATAATGACACACACAAATTTTCCCTGATTATCAGGATGTGAATATCAGGTATATTTCAGTAGAATTCCTGTAAGCACCTTTTCCAGAGGGTGCCTTTGTTACATTCTATTGATAATGGAATTGCCATTCATTATAGCAGTGTTGTTGCCTTCATCCAAGGAGAGATGTTTTTCTTCAGGAAATTGTACCTGGATGAAAGAGGGGATTATGTCCTGGGCCTCCTGGCTGCTTAGCTGTGTTGTGATTCACAGGCTCACTGTGGGAGGAAGGGAAGAAAGTTGAGCAACTGCAACCGCAAATTACATTTCTATGATTGGATATGCAATGGATGATATGCCCTTTTAGGCCGTTGTGAGTCATAGTTTCCTTTTTCTGTCGACAGTGTATTGTCACGGCTGTCTGTAACCAGTCAGTCTGTGCCTCAGCCCCTTATCATCTTTTCGTAGATGAATGGTCATGATTCGATCGTCTAGCTGTTGTTTTGCTCTGGTCCTACTGTATGTTATTAAAGTCAGAATTGGACTTCAATTCAATTGCAGCACACCATACTGTACATACTGTACAGTACATGCATATGCATACATACATAGAATTGAGATGTGTTCTGGTTCTCTCTGTCAATACAGATTTCAGAGATCAGATGTTCACAGCAGATAGGTGGGAACAGCAGTCTGTCTAGCGCCAGCTCATTAGTATGTGTTCCCTTTCATACCTCCATAGCCTCTTGTCTTTTGTTCTCTCCCCAACATGATCCATCTGATTATGGAGGGCTTTTTGTGCAGCTGTCTGCTGCTCTTTTAAATGGGGGGGCACCTGAAGAGGTGACGCGGGGCCAGGCCCTGTAGTGTGTTTGGGAGCTGCTGCTAATGGCTTGGGTTTAGTTGACATTGCACCGGGGGGACAGAGGGCAGGTGAATCACCAATCACCCAGTCAACTGACAATGCTGCCCACAGCACCCACAGAGTTCACAGTGTTTACTGCTTTTTTGGAGCTTTAGTCACTCTTTTTTTCTCTTTTTTGCCATTCTGCCCTCTGTCTTTCTCTCTCTCTCTCTCTCACTCTCTCTCTCTCTCTCTCTCTCTCTCTCTCTCTCTCTCTCTCGCTCGCTCTCTCGCTAGTTCAGCATCTTGGCTGTCTGTGTTTTCTATGCCACTTGGTAAGTAGCTCCATCATCAAAAGGCTCAAGCTGTGCCGCAAATGACAAAGTTCCTCCACAAGCTCTCGTTCACACAGTCCATAGCAACATAGCCCTCGCTGTTCTCTGCGTCACCATTATCCACCTATGCTGCGGAATAGCACAGTGTTTGTTTCTTATTCTCTCTATTCCTCTTCACACTCTTTTTCCGCTTGGGAAGGACTCATCATCCCATCATGTCCCATGTCCATGTATTAACCCCCCTATGGACGGAGGGTGTGTCAGCCCAGTACTGATGAGCAAGACTGGCCTAAGTGGGGCAGTTTTCTGCCCTCTAATCTGGCCCATAGTGGGTCCTCCCAGTGGTTGTAAAAAGGCAGCCGGTGCACGTTTAGTAAACAGAACATTGTCCAGGTCCACCCAGATTGGACCATGTTTTGTTAAATCGTGGCCATGTTGGAGTTCCTTTTGGTGACCTCAGGTTTACCTGAGCACACGCCGTCCATGTTTTATTACAGCCACTGGGTTAAACAAGCAAAGCAGCCAAACAGAAACTACTAGCACCACTGGGGTCCACCCCATAACACCACCCTGCTATTGTTTAGCTATTGTCCCACTGAGTCAGCCACAGACCCAAAGTGCATCAATAATGAATGAGTTGACGACCCGTGCAGTAGGCCGTGACATCACAGGTGTGCCGTGTGCAGATTGGTTGCGCAGGACAGACGAGGAGAAAAGTGCGGGGCATCAGTGTTTTTTTTTTGTGCTGGAGAGCGTAGCGCGTGGCTGCGGAGGCGCTTTAATTAGGAGCTCATCCCTGATGATGGGAGTAATTACGGCGCGGGGATGCGCGGCTGGGTAATGGAGTCCCAGCCTCTCCGTCCACCGAGGCCAATTAGACAGACTTGACTTCAGAGAGGGAGAGGAAGAGGAGAGGGAGGAAGGCTCCTCCCCTTACTGTACTCCACTGTATGAAGACGCAGCATAGTGTGTGAGCCTCAGAATGCCAATGGACTTTAGCAGAGAGAGAGAGAGAGAGAGAGAGAGAGAGAGAGAGAGAGAGAGAGAGAGAGAGAGAGAGAGAGAGAGAGAGAGAGAGAGAGAGAGAGAGAGAGAGAGAGAGAGAGAGAGAGAGAGAGAGAGAGAGAGAGAGAGAGAGAGAGAGAGAGAGCGCGGGCGGGGGGGTCCCTCTCAGTCAGGTAAATGGTAGTGGTGCAGTGGCGTTCATGCCGTGTGCTGTAAGGATTTGCATGAGAGTGTTTTAGGTGTCTTGTGGCCGCACTAGTGGCAGGGAAATGAAAATGGTTTCTTAATGGAACAAATGAAGGATTTAGGAAAATGAGGCCTGAAATAGGAGTCTTTAGGAGCAGAATGTTTGATAGGAGAGCACAGGGGACCAGAGGAGCTCATTTACACTCAACATTAACTGGAGACTGTAGCCCAGCTGATTGATATGTTCCCCCATGGCTCATGTGGATGTCCATAGCCTATTCATGGAGAGGTGCTGACCTGAACTGCATGTTATATTCCGAAGGGTGAGAGGTCATACTGTGTGTTTGCTCTACTGAGGAGCGACTGGCTCCTTGCCTCTGGATACAGCCGAGGTAATTTCACAGCGAGGCAGAGAAATGAATCAAGTTAGCTGTAAGGAGCAGAATACATTAAGCTTTGTGCTCCTCTTGCGCTGGAGAAGTTTGAGGCTTACCTGTAAAGAGCTTGGTCAACATTTCATGTGTGAAAATGGGAGATGTAAAGCAACGAGATGTTGTGCAAAGCCTGTCAGAGTGGAATGAGCTTTCCTAAGCATTGTCATTTCTTGGCAGCAACCGATGCCTCCTTGCCATTGCAATTGTCTGGAAGCTAATGTAATATTATTGAATGTGTGTCTGGGGGTGGTGAGTCATATCAGTGTTTTGGCAAGTGAAAAGATCAGCTTACGTTTGTGCGAGTGGATCTTTCTCGAGTGCTGTTTGGTAATGTTGTGTTGTTTAATAGCCTCTCTCTCTTTGGAGAAGCGTTGGTTCAGCAGAGTGTTATTATCAGTTGTTTTGCATGTCCCTCTCAAATCGTGTCATAAATTTCTTCAAGTTGGCAGTGCATCAGGCAGCTGGTGAGTAAGTGTTGTCTTTGTGAAACTTTTCGATGGCAGACTCATTCTTGGTGACTCTTCCATGTCCTTGCGCTTGTGTTTTACCTGCTGAACCAGGGCCCCCACCACAGACACAGGGTTGCTTGCAGTTGAGACGGTACAAGCTAAAGGATGAAAGCACGCAGCCTTGACAGCGTGTCATCCAGCGTAATCTGTTTTCCACCACATAAGCATTCCCCTCAAATGCGCCTGTCCTGACATCAACTTACCTTTCGCTGGAAATTGTTGCCTGCTCTGACCTGAATATAAATATATATATTGAATAATTTAAAGAAAAGGTTGTTTTGTTTATATTTATCTGTAGGATTTATGTGACTTAGTGAAAACGTGGTAAGACTTTTATACGAACATTTTGTAAATGTGTTAATATGGAGCCAGTAAGTCCTTCAAAACCCAGCAGTTTAGAGTGGCGCATGTAATAAATGTGCTGCATGTTCATGATGCTGATATATCATTGTTTCATACATTGTTTCCTGGAAGTGTCAAGTGCCACGATGGGCCCTTAACATTGCCCTAAAATAAAATGTTCTATCTTTATCCCTGGGTCTTAGCTGCCACATATTGAAATGGGTCATTAGGTGCTAAATACGGCCGTATTGATCCACCAATTTGTAGATCATAGCAGCCCTTAGCAGATTCCCCTTGGCCTGATGTATAATTTATAGAATACTAAACATGCAATTTCTTACTTTGCCTGTTTAGTGATATTTGGAGGGTTCATTTATTGCATGCTTTTTCCTCTGCTGTCAGATACTAAAGAGAGATTCATTTAGTCAGAAGATCATTATTGATAAAGCATCTACCTTAAAATGAATTGCATCGTCTTTTCCAGGGAGCAGTTACTAATGTATTGTTTTTTTGTTTTGTAAATTAGATCTTGGTCTATGGTGGCTTTCTTTCAGTAGAGTCATCACTTTGGCTCCATGTTTTTTCGGATATTAATTGAGAAATCAGTAAATCAGCCAGATCTTTGAGGAAATATTGATTTGGAGAGATCCTCTTGTCATGCCTCAGCCTTCCCGGAGCTCTCAGCCTAATTGATCAGACGACAAATGAATTGAGTTTGACCTCAGCCTGAGGATAAGAAAGCATGACCATAATGGGGTCTAGCAGCAACTAGCAGGAACATCAAGTGGGAGCAAACATAGTTAAGGGCGAGGATGAAAATAAATCATTTATCAGATCAAAGGCAGCATGGTAAGCAGAGTGTAATTTAATAAATTGGTGTGGTGATGAAGGGCTCTGACCTTGTCTTATCTTTAAGCACAGCAGAGAAGCAGGCTATTCATGCTAGCATGCAAATGGATCCTGATCCTTATCAGGTATGCTCCGTGAACTCAATTAGCAAAGGCGATTAGCCGATAACACATCATTAGTATTAGAGCGGAGGTAAACATGGGTGAGCAAAGAAGAACTTTCTGTGCAGGGTTGGAAAAGTTCAGGCTGGGAGTCTAAAGGTGGAACGATGCATATTTGTATTAGGATTTAGAGAATAAACCACTTGTGTATCGTAATCCATAGCAAGGCCATTTTTTTTCTTGTCAGAAACTTGATCATGAACACAGCTTTCAGATTCTTGGTTTTTTGTTTGTTTGTTTGTTATCACTTTTGGTGGCTTGCCATTTTATTTATTTTGTTTGCCGAGTTCCCATTTGTCAAGCACATATCCCCACATTTTTGGATTATATGTATCCACATCCTATTTTTTTTATTTTTTTTTGTGCTGATAAAAGTGATTCCATTGAAGTGCGGCTCTGTGTGTGTGCGGCGCGGGGCGTGGGGATTACAGAGTGTACAACTCAGGGGAGTGTGTGTACCGAATCCCATTCTGCCGTGGCTCTTTTAAAGGGGCTTTTCAGTAATCACTTTAGACAGGGCTCTGTCCCGCTGTGCTCCCTGCACACAGCACCTCTGCTCTGCCATATTGGGGGCTGCTAGCTTGACTAATTCACTTAGCGACAATTACACCTGGTGCAGGGCAAATTTAGGATTGTGAGGAACAGCCGCTATTGGAGATGTTGACCTTCCTCTGGTCTGCAGTTATGTCGTCGTTCTATAGTGTGTGGAGCCCGGTTGCTCTTTTAGCCGTTGGCAAGGGCACAACTCTCTGCTGGGCACACTGATCGGTCACCCACCCCTACCAAGTTAGAAAGTTCTGGAGAATGGCTAGAATGCCTCTGTGAGGACACTCACTCCCTTTGTCAGTGATGGTTGAAGACCTTATTCAGTACAAACTCAGGAAAAAGCTACAGGAGGACAGAAACAGGAAAAGCTACAGCCATGTTCATGTGGTTGCATGAACACAGATCTCCTTTAGTGCCTCTCACTACATATGAAGTTAACATACAGTATAGCCTTGATTACCTCCGCCAAGGAGGTTGTGTTTTCATCGGGGACCGGCATATGTTTGTCTGTCTGTCTGTCTGTTTGTCTGTCTGTTTGTCTGTCTGTTTGTCTGTCTGTTTGTCTGTCTGTTTGTTAGCAAGATAACTCAAAAAGTAATGGATGAATTCCGATTTTCAGCGAATGTCAGGCATGATCCAAGGAAGAAACAATTACATTTTGGGAGTGATCCGTAATTCCCTCGCGATTCCGGAGCCGTTTATGTGTTTCGCTTAGTGGTGTGATGCCATGGTATGGCCACGTGGTGGCAATCTGAATAGTTGAGGTTCAAATGTATGACAACCTAGGAGGAGGCGGAGGTCTGCGCTCTCGGAGTGCTTTTCTAGTTCTCTTTGTGGCTTAAGCATGCTGCATCTGGAGAAGATGAGAGAGATTTGATATTGCTTCTGTTAATGGTATTCATAAAATACGGACGTTAGCTCAGGCTTTGTCTCATCCTCTTCTGCTCCTGCTGATTGGCATGGCAGCCATCAGTGCTCCCGAGGCTCTGGTGAATGGGCCGTTTGTGGACCAGACGAGCGCTCCCAGTGAGAGGGGAAAAAAAGCTCTTATCTGTGACATTACCGAGGCCAGCTATGGGTCAAATTACGCAGTATTGCCGTGTGCAAGTGAGGACTGAAGATGGCTATGCCCCACTGCACCCAATGCTGAGTCATCATGAAATCCTCCAGCCCCCAGCGCTGTGGCCTGGTCCCGGGGACGGCCCTGTTTTCCGGTGGCTGGTCAATAGAGGCTGATTTGTTGTGTGAAGATGGCGAGGGGCCCCGGCCCTCCCTGTTAGGCCTTTAGGTAGGACATGGCATATGGAGCAGTAATATTTCTCCCAGGACAGGTGCACTGGATGGTAACACACTATACCATTAGCCTGGAGTTAAGCGTATCATCTATATTGGCGTGCTCACAACAGCAGAAAATTGAGTGAGATGTGCTCAGAGAAGGCTGTGCTTACTGCAGTGGGAGTGAGAGAGGGAGACAGACGGAGAGAGAGAGCGAGAGAGTGAGAGAGAAGTAGAGGGAGAGAAAGAGAGGGAGAGACGATGTGTGGTTTAGTAATTGGTTGTTGGAGCCTGTGGAGCTATGGGATTTCAGTACACAGAGGTGGTTGAGTGCTAAAGGTATGGTCCTATCTAATAGAGATTCCATAGGTATATCATATCCTATGATTATCTAGGACTCCCGGAGCACAGATGGGGCCATGACATTACAGAGTACCTCCCTCATTTGAAAGACATTAAAACAGCGGTTCATATTCATTTTATTGCTGAGATGTAATATATGGCTGTAGAGTTTTCATGCCATCATGTCACCAGCAAACACGTCTGGTGAAGTATGAGGCTTGTCTTTTGCTACATGAGCATTGATCGATCTTCCCAGCTATTGTTACCCAGTTTGTTTCTGTGTGTGTGCACATGTTTTGCTTTGCTTTCATGATACCTAGCTCACCTCATCTGTACAGTAACTCTTATAACAAAACGCACTGTTCAAGCACTACCAGGGCTGTGCTGTTATCTCCCGGGTGTCCTCTCTGTAACCTATGCAGTCCTCCGCTGTTTATACAGCTCAGTGTGCAGCTGTTCTGTCTGTGGCATCTTTATCCACTTCCAGTGGAGTAGCAGATTCACTTTGCATGGTGATGCTAGTTGTTCAGCTCCTTGTCTCTAAAGTCACTTACCTTGTGCTAGGCTAATTAAAAACTCATTTGACCCATATTTCACAATCACCTTAAGCTGCATAAATGCCATGTATCCTCCCGCTCCTGTGGACTGAAGTTAATTATGATGTATTATTTAAACAGCAGTAGCATCAGTTCTGTTTTGGCCTTAGGGAGCCCCCAGTGTTGTTATTGAGAGAAGCTTTTAAAAGTACTCTCAAACTGTCAGAAAAGGGGGTCAGTCATACCAAGCAGAAATCGTTTGGTGAGCACGAGAAGTGTTTGATGCTGCACTGAAAATCAATCAGACCTCTTCAGAATTTGTGTGTCAGTAAAATGAGCAGGGTGCACGCAAACCTGAGAAGCGGCTCGCTTAAAGAGAGGCTGTCGGACACACTGACCCTTTTCATCAGCGTGACTGACCAGATGTCTCACCTTGAACTCCCGACACCCCCGAAACGCGTCCTCTTGATGAGGATCTCGTGTGGAGCCAGGAGTGCGTCTGCTGCTCCCATCTCTCTTGACTCGCGCTAACATTTCACACACCGCCGCCCCTTAACAACATCACACCACTCAAGGTATTAACATTTCATCCAAGAGCATCAAGAGTGCCAGTGTCTTCCAGACGTTCGACAACTCCCCAAAGCCACAACACGTCCTTCTTTGCCACTAATGCATGACCCAGCCCCATCTACGCCAGCCAAGGCTCTTTCTTCACTCCAAAGATGTCCATAACACACTGGCAAGAGTCTCTCTTCACCCTGACTGGCACTCCAGTCTACAGAAAGCGACTGCTCTCTATTGAAAGCCACACTTATTGCTTATTGAAATCCCTGCGCTGCCTGTCAGCACATCCTAAACATCATATTAGCAAAGGGACTGGTGTTGGGAAAGGGAGGATTACACGCAGCCCGCCGGCTGTTTTCTTAGACTAATGACAAAGATAAGTAGTTCAGTAACTTCCTGAATTTGTCCCTCAAATGCCTCGTTCTAAATATTTCATGCCCTCCTAGACAGGGAGCCCTGCTAATCAGGAGGGAGGAATCACTAGCTTAATTAAACAACTCTGCATCCCCGTGCACTTTGTCAGCAGAAGCCGCGGTGCCGGGTGAGAAAAGCCTTCGCGCTCCTTCCCCAGAGCTAATTATTCGACTTCCTGATCAGATTCAGCACTTATTGAAATCAAGCGGAAGGACTGCGGGGCTGAGTGACGACGCTGCATTTCCGCGCGCTGGAATGGCGGGAGTCGAAGAACAGCCTCCGCCAGCCGCAGCCCCGGCCCCACCCCCACTGGGCGCTAATCAGCGCCTGCTACAGATGTTGTTTTAAACTCCCATATGGTGCTCCAATAATGTTTGTCTTTTCATGGAGGGAAACTTAATTAGACTTTGCTGGGGTTGACTGCAGCTTATGAGAGCGCTGCTGACTCCACAGCCATCTCCACTGCCAGTGGACGCCTGGAAAGCACTGACCTTACGCGATTGGACTACACTTTCTCAGACTGAGTTTGATTGGCTGAATTTCTCAGCAGTCACGCCTCCTCTGCAAGGCTGCTGTGGGAGGTAGAGTGCGCCGTATGGATCATTAGGTTTCCCTGACTTGTGTGCTTTCACAAAAGTGTTCAGTGGGCAATAGAGCATTCCTGGATCACAGGTCTCAGTGCACTGGCCTGTTTTCTTAAGTGCCCTCTGTCATGGTGCATTACAGAGGCCTGATGAAGAGACTTCGACCATCGTCATTTGAAAACCACAAATCTAGCTGCACTCGTTGTTTTTTTTTATGAACATTATGAATGAGAAACGCACTCCAGCATTACTCAGCATTCTGAATTTTTATCTAGCCATTTGCTGTCTTTGTGTTTTTCGAACAAACTTTGTTATTGTGGCAGAAAAGCGCTTTGGTGTCATGTTTTGCACTTGGTGGTAGAAATAGACCAAATGGTGCGGTGATTGTAGTGCACCATTTTCCCCCAGACGCCGCCAGCAGGGTTATTGTTTTCAGTGCCCACACACACACTCTCTGCCTCTCCACGGCTGCTAAACACCATTGTGAGAGTGTTGTTAATCACTTCTGTGCTTATTGTGCTGACAACACTGGCTCCGGTGCGAAGAGAAGTAGTTTGTAATAATGTGTTGCTCTTCACATAAATCTGCACTACAGTTGGGCCTTCCTCAGAGACATAATTACTGATGCGGAGGGAAGGAGAAGGAGGCATGGATTGGATCATTAGCGTGGAGTCTGGCCTGATCTGCACACACAAATGCCTCGGTCTTGATGATCCTCTTTTCTTCTTCCTTCGCTCGTGTATGAGCCCATCCCTCTGTGATGGCATGCGCCGTGTAAGTGGTCGATACATTATAAAAATGAGGCTCAGAAACTTCCCAAGCAGAACTTTTGTGTGTTGTTGGCTTGGCCATGACGAGGCTGGAAGCTAATGGGTGGAAAATTGCATTAAATGGAAATCAGGAAGGAGTGAGTGAGGCCAGAGCAGGAGGAGGAGGAGGAGGCGGCCTGAGAGCAGGGCACGGGGAGAGCCGGGGGAACCCAGGTGCCCTCCCAAGGGGCGAGCGGGGGGGGGGGGGGGGGGCTGATTGAAAATGACAGCAGCCGACAGGTTCTGAAGACACTGAGACGAAGCGTACTCGGAATTCACCAGACTAGAAAACAAGTTGACTGTGAGCCAGACGCAATCCTATCTCTGACCCTCTGTGCTCCGTGTGGCGAGCGTGCCCAGACTCCCGAGGAAGGCATCCTCTTTAATTCAGCCGCCCTCCTCTAAAGGGATTACTTCCCTCTCGCGGAGCACACAGCGTCTGTTTCCACTGCGTGTTTTGCATTAAGTCTATGCATATTTATTTATGTGTGCATTTATTTATTAAGAGATGTAATTTATCATTTCCAGGCTCTGCTATGAATATCAAACATTATCAGCCTGCAGATTCCTTTATTTGCCTGGCATCCTGAGCTTTACAGGCGAGCTTCAGAAGTGGCATTAGCTTGGCAAGTCTGTTAGGTGTACCAGCTGTTGGCACAAGCCCCCTGTAGAAACTGTTCAAAGTCACAATAGTCACATATGGTCCAGAGATACTCCAAGTGTATGTTGGAGATAGCCAAGTGATATGTTATATGGTAAATACTATTCAGAGAAAGAGAAGGTTTTACCTACCAATCAGCTGAAGCCTTCATTTATTTTTCATAGTACGAGACAAAATCTGTTGGCAGGATTGTGAAACAGGAGTACAAATGACGCTTTCCACAGCACATCAATAAATCAGCCCTGTGAAGGAACGGCACGCTATGAAGATATGCCTTTTGTAGGCCAATATGTGAATACACTGTACCCCTGAATTGTGCTCTTCTCTCTTCCATAAACTGGATAGATTGTATCTTTGGGCGTACTTGCAATTTTTACACAGTAGTGTTATGCAAATCATCTTGTAGGTAGATTTGTATTATTCATATGCTTAAAAGGTGCAAACTATGGACTGTGATTAGTTTTTCAAGAGAGTGGCTCTCTTTGGATATAACTCACTTTATTTTTTGTTGCCTAAGTAAGAACAGCCTTTGTTAATTTATGGTTGTATGCTTGGGTGGTGACAAATATTACATTTCGCTGCATTACTTCTGAAACAAGAGGACTAGACAGCATTGCACCAATAAGTCATCAGCTTGAAGTTTTGATTGTGCATTCATCAAATAGATTTTCTCTCTCACTTTCTCCTTCCCATACTCTCCCTCTGTCTGTCTGTCTGCCTCTCTGCCTCTCTCATCCCCTCTTTCTCTCTCTCTCTCTCTCTCTCTCTGTCTCTCTCTGTCTCTCTCTGTCTCTCTCTCACTGTCTCTTTCTCACACACACACACACACACACACACACACACACACACCAGCAGCTCATCTGCAAGCCCTGTTTGTAGCAGGGCTAAATCACCGGCGTAGAGCATCATTTGGTTCTACGGCTCTGGAGCTTAAATCCAATGTGAACTTTCCCTAAAGGAATCAATCAGCCCCGCGCCCCTGCTACGCGGCGCTCCAGCCTCAATCATTTCAGCGCCAGCAGCGGCGGATTCCTCGGATTGTGGAGGGAAAAGAATAATGAAATATTTGGGAAAACAATCTTCCTGAAATAGAGTGTGGCGGGGGCCCACGCGCGGGTGATGATGAGGGGGGTGTTTGGGTGGGCTCCATGCGTTCCCATCTGGGGTATTTTCACATGGCTTCTGAGAGATGCCTTGGTGTTGTAGAGGAGGCTTTGTTTTCATTTTTTTGTGTTTGTTTGGTGTGTTATTTATTTATTTTTTTGTTCTACAGAAATGTTTCATTTCAGCTGCATTTGCTGCTGACAGATCAGTATTCTCCTGTTTGGGTGCGTGTGTGTGTGTGTGTGTGTGATGGAGACGGACAGAGAGGAGAGGATGAGAAATAGAGAGGCCAAATAAAAGAGAGCATCTGCTCGTCTCGGTGACCCCACACGGCCCCTGGTGCCCTCCCGGGCCAGCTGACCTCGCCTGGACGCTGCGTGCGTGGCGTGCTGAGACGGCGTGGGCAGGTGCGGACGTGATGTGCTGTCCTTTGCTCTGCGCGCCACAGCGACATGTTTGACCCGTGGCCCTGTTAAAAGGGCACCCCCGTGAGATCAGGAAAAGGCAGTCGGTCCGTCAGCCCTCGTGGCGTGGGTTGAGACTCGGTGTGTTCAGGTGCCCGGCGGTCCACGCGGCGGGCATGGCGTGCTGCGGGGCTGAGCTTCCCCCAGGCTGGCAGTGCCAGCGTGCCGCTGATTTCCAGAGTGCCTTTTGGAGGGGGAATGAAAGTGTGACTAATGAGCTTGTTTGATTTGTTTACAGTGCTCACATCAGGGACGCTTTTAAAGGTAGCCCGGCGCCGCAGCACTTTGGTGCGCACACACACACACACACACACACACACACACACACACACACACACACACACACACACACACACACACACACACACACCCGGTGAAGACTGCAGCGGCTGATGAAATATGAATCACTCGAGGAGATCCTGGTGCTGTAGTTGCAACACAGGAGAAGTTTTTTCCCTCAACTATTTATGACCGCGCATCCAAAAACACCAGCACGGGCGTTCTAATGCATCCAGTCGGAGTCTCCCACTGACAGTGCTTTTAGCGCTTTACACAGTTGATCTTGAGCATGTTTTGGAGAGCCATTTGATAATGTTAACCCGGGACCGAAGGGTTTCATTGGATGGCGTGTTTGAGTGGCGCTGGGTAGATGTGCGTCCTGCTGGAGTGATTTTTGGAGTGCTGCTTCAGTAGTGGGATGGGGAGGTAATAAGGCATT
>NC_085015.1:27370049-27425049 GCF_963854185.1 Sardina pilchardus
TTGGTACATCACATCACCACACTGGAAATAACGAATGTATTCCACACAGTCCTGCTGCCCCATATTTAAGATGTGCCCATCTGTCTTCACCCCCGCTACTGTCCTTCAGTGTGTGCTACATCAACAGGAATGCTTGGCCCACTCTTCTCCTCCAGCCCTTTTTAGAATTTGCCAAACAGGTCTCAATCTCCGCCCCCCCACCCCTCTACATCCCGTGCCCATCTCCTCTACCTGTCTCCATTTTTAGACGTCCCTTTGAAAGCCCAAGCCGTCATTAGAGCACAGAGGGCCGTGTGAGTGGGTGGGTAGGGGGCTATTTTAGTTGAGAAGCTAGTCTCCCCGTTCTTTTGTCTCTGTGTGTCCCTCTCTCCTGTCCCATCGCTGGCGTCTCTATTGTTCCGGTTCTCTCCGGCTCCTTCCGCCTCTGTCTTCTTTGCACTATCTGCCCACCCCCACCCCTCTGGCCCGGCGCCCCCACGCACGTGCCCTCCACTATTTGTGTCGGAGCACAAGTCCCCGTCTCGTCTGGTCTTATCTGGCCCTGACAGACAGCAGGTGTAGTGGGCGTACGTGAGCGGCGTGCGTAGCCTCTCATTTGAGCGCCGCCGCCGCCGCGCTCCGCCGATAATGCGGCCCGACTATCTGATGGACTGCGTCCCAATTTGCATTGAGCGCGGGTGGGAGCAGGTGAGACTGACTCCAGGACAGGTCTCTCCTCTTCCTCCTCCTCCTCCTCCTCCTCCTCCTCCTGGCTGTCTGCGTTAGTGTTGCCGGTGACTAGACAGGCGGCGGGGAGAGAGTGTCCTCAAACAGCGGTGTCTGTTGTGGCGCCGTGTACTTGTCGGCTTTTCGCGAGCCAGCTTCCAGACAACAGCGGTGTGTGAACAAACAGCCGCAGGCAACCTGATGTGATGGGTTTTGGTGTCTCAGTATGGCTGTGTGTGTGTGTGTGTGTGTGTGTGTGTGTGTGTGTGTTGGGGGGGTGACATCCCTCTGAGGACCAGGCTGCTCCCTCTGCTCTCTCTCTCTCTGATGCTGTCTGCCCCACTGTTATGTGGCAGATGTGTGAGGCTAACTAGCAGAAGTCAGAGGCCCAATGCATTTAGCCCAGCTCCTCCGTGCATCCCTCTCTCTCTCTTCCTCCCTCCCTCCCTCCCTCCCTCTCTCCATACCCCCCCAGCACTCTGTCTCATGTGTGTGTGTTGTGTGCGGTGCGGCGTGGTGTGGTGTGGGGAAGAGACAGTGCTGCCACCTCAGTGCACAGCGTTTGACTCGCTCTCAGGTTACAGAGCGCCGGGCGGCTCTGTCACTCCTCCGTGGCGCCGCGGCGATGGCGACACGCCGCAAATTAAGTTTCAAATACACCGAGAGGAAATGACAAGAGACAGGCAACTGTGTTTGCACACCTGTGTGTGTGTGTGTGTGTGTGTGTGATTGAAAGTGATTGTGTGTGTTTGAGAAAGCTCTCTGGAACTGGATATCCCCTAAAGTAATTATTTGTTAATGGTATCTGCTCCTGTCATGTCTGGTCCAGGGCTGCCATTGAGTCGCTGGGTATGCGCATTGTGCCAATAGCAGATACTGTAGCTCTCACACACATCGCTCTCACAACAGCGCCTGTACAAGAGCCTTGTATAAACACAAGGACACGTGGGAGACCCATAACACACATTTACAGTCAATAACTGACAGCCCTGACATGTTAATGTAATTTACACACACCAGCACACACACGCACACACACACGCACACACGCACACACGTGCACACACACACACACACACACACACACACACACACACACACACACACACACACACACACACACACACACACACACACACACACACACACACACACACACAGAGAGGCCTGCACACACATACACACATGCAGAGCAAGAGATATTGTTGGTCATTAGTTGGTGTGTAAAATGACTTTGGCTCCTTCACCTTTGGGCAGGTATTGGCTCTTTGTTAAGGGCCCCCTAATTTCCCGATGCCTGTCATCATAAATGAGTGGTCTTTTGAGCCCTATTGGCAGGCTGATCGATATGGCATATGAACCGGCGGGCCGCCTGCGGCCAGGGAGAAATGTCAGCGCGCCGCTGATGGCCGCCGCGCCCGGATATTAATGAGTGGCATTAGGGAGGACGCTCAATTCCCCAAACAGCCACTCGCCAGTCCGCTCACGCTCACGCCCGCGTCCTCAATCCCCCGACACGCCGGACGCTCGCGGGCATGCCTGGCATGGCGCCGGCGTACGGGGGCAGCCTGCGTGCTGTCGCGGCACTCCACTCCACTCCACAAACACCTCCGCAGCGCCATCATTTGTCCCCCACACACCTTGACGTGTGCTCGGCTCTCCACAGCGCCCGAATCAATGGCAGGTAGCCTGAATAAGAAGTGGCCATATTTCTCTCCTGGCGCACTCTCTGTCTTGTGCTCCCTCGTTCACACCCCCCTCCTCCACCTTTTCTCTGTCGCTCGCTGTCCGTCATGTGACAGGTGGCGTGGGCTGGCTGCTGCCCACTCGCTCTCTGTGTTCTCTCTCTCTCTCTCTCTCTCTCTCTCTCTCTCTCTCTCTCTCTCTCTCTCTCTCTCTCTCTCTCTCTCGCTCTGTGTGCTCGGTAATGGAGAGATTACTCTGTGCCTTGGGCTTTTGGGAACTCATAAACTAATCCTCCCCAAACCAGATCCGCCGCCTGAATGACAGTTAGCCCTCCCTCTCCCTCTTGTCCTCCCCCCCTCCTCTCCTCCTCCGCAAAAGGTTCTTTTATTCCCCCTCATAGAACTGTTGCCTCATAATCCCGTCACTGCCTTTGTGACTTTTTTCAGGGTTAAGTAGCCAGAGCCCATTATGTGAACAGGTTGGTTATTTTGCAGCAAATGCCATACATGTCCTTTTTTTGTGTTTGAAGGCCTTTTAATGGACTCGCTCTTTTGGATTTGCCTTTCACAGGATATTTTATGATTCACCATCTCTCTCTTTTTCTCTTCCTTCCTTTATCTCACTGTCCTCCCTCCCTTCTCTCCCTCTTTATATCTCCTCTCTCCCCCCCCCCCCCTCTCTCTCTCTCTCTCTTCACCTCTCTCAGGTATCAGGACATGAGGAGGCAGATTGGCTTTGAGATCCGAGATATGTGGTATAACTTGGGTGAGTGTCAGCCATTCTGGAGTATCTGTGCATCAGCCATCTGTGATGTTTGTGCTCTTAAGTACCTTCCTTGTTTCAGCATTATCCCTTTTTATGCTTCACTTTTACCTGCCTTCACAGATGGGTAATAAAAATTGGTGCCTTGTCGCAAAACCCCCCTCTCTTGCTCAGCAGACACACTTTATTATATTTTTTTCCTTTTCGAGTCAGCTGTGATCTCACTCGGTTTTTCTCCTTCGTGACAATTAGAACTGAACGGGCTAAATATAGGTTGCAGCGCTGGTGTTAATTAGTGTTATGGTGGGCGTCGAGCGGCAGCGCCATCACAGAGCAGGAGAGAGCAGAGCGCCCGTCTGCCTGTCACACACACACACCTTCAGAAGCGCACACACACACACACACACACACACACGCGGGAGAGCAGAGCGTGTGTTTTGGTCCCCTCTTCACCCACAACAAGCCTCTCCCAATTAAGATTTGTTTCTCTTTAATTGGGCTGCTTTGAACAGCACACTCCAGAGCACCATACTGTAGGTCCCACTGTACCTGAGCTCATGTGGGTGGAAGGACACAGCACTGTCCCTTGAACATCCAAAATCAATGTTTGTGTTTGTGTTTGGGTCACCTCTGGTCACCTGAAGGCCTCCTGGTGTGAGCTGACTGACCCCTGTGGCTGTGTCCTGCAGGTCCGCACAAGATCAAGTTCATCCCGGAGATGGTGGGGCCCATCCTGGAGATGACGCTGGTGCCGGAGATCGAGCTGCGCAAGGCCACCATCCCCATCTTCTTTGATATGATGCAGTGCGAGTTCCACTTCACACGCAGCTTCCAGATGGTAGGCCTCGCCACGCTCCTCACACACACACACACACACACACACACACACACACACTCCTCTCTCACACACATACACACACAAACACACACACACTCTTCTCTCTCACACACACACTCATCTCTCACACACACACTCCTCTCACACACACACTCACATATATACACGCACACGCACATACACATTCGCTCTCTCTATTTATATCTATCTCTCTCATTATATACATTCACATCACATCAGATGACACACACATCATGTACACAGGTGTCTCCTACTCATTTGTTACATAACACGTATTATTAATATCGTTTGCAAGAAGCATCTTGAAAACGATTGAACAGAAACACGGAGGTGAGAATCTAACACATACAGTACATCCTGTCCATCACCTCTAATATATGCTTATAGCCTCCTGTGAAAACACTGTTTCAGAGGATCACTCCAAAATAACCCTCATGTGAGTGCACTGAGGTGTGAGAGAGAGAGAGAGAGAGAGAGAGAGAGAGAGAGAACAGGGTCAGAGGAGGAGGAGGAGAGCAATTGGCCTGAGAGGCATGAGGGAGAATGGGCCAGACAAGAAGAATGGGTGTAGTGTGCGCAAGCAACTAGAGTTTGCACTTTTGGCTGCGCGGCGCTTTGACGCATGTGGTGTGGAGGGACTGTAAGCACGGGCTTCCCAGGGAACTTAACCTTGTCTTGGAGTTCTGACAAAGCTATTTTGCCGCCACCCCGGCCCTGTGGTCGCTCCCTCTGGCGCTGGAGCGCGGGCCGGAGCAGGAGCAGGAGCTGGAGCAGGAGCTGGAGCAGGAGGGGGCTGCGGGGATGTGGGGGGGATGTGGGGATGTGGGGATGTGAAGGGGCTTTTGTGGCCAAGCTGCTGAGCGCAGCACTTCTCACTGTAAGTGATGCTGCAGGACGCCATGTTCAATCAGGTGCCTGGCCTGTGGCTCTCCCTCAAACCTCTTGCCAGCTCTCTCCACCTCCATCTTCCTCCCTCTCTCCCTTCCTCTCCCTCTCTCTCTCTCTCCCTCTCTCCCTCTCTCTCTGGTGGTAGGGTACTCTGTTAAAGTGGTAGTGAGACACAGTGCTGGGCTAATGCAGTGCAGTCGTCTGTCAGGCACAAGCTCATTGAGAGTGAAGGCAGCCCTCTTATTCCCCACAGTGAAATGTGATCAATTCCTCTTTGGCTTTGACCCCCTTTTTACTGGGCAGGCCTTCTCTGTGTTCCCTCTCTTTATGCCCCCCCTCCCCCTCTCCCTCCCTCTTCCTATGCTACTGTCTTTGACATCCTTTCTTCTTTACTCCTTTCTTTTATTGTGTACTGTCTCTCTCTCTCTCTGCTCTTCCCTGTGCTGTATAAATCAATGGCTTTGTCTGTGTAGACTGTAACTGTAGCTCACATCAACCAAAGCTCGCAAATTGGGTTGTTTCAGCACAATAAGCTGTATTTTTATGCAGCTGCCATATACAAACATAGACAATATTAGGCCCATGCATCACTGTCTGGGGATGTGGGCTCTAACCCCATAACTGTTGCTGCCACTGCCAAGAGGGAAATGGGGAACGGTAGGAACGCATGAGAGGCAGAGAGGCAGGGAGAGATGGAGGGAAGGGGAGAGATGGAGAAAGGGAGAGAGAGAGAGAGAGAGAGATGTATTGTGCAGGGTGCCTTTCCTCTCTTCACCCATGGCCAAATCCATCCGGATGGAAAAGGAGGTTGAGTGTGCTGATGAACAGATTAATACAATCTGAAAAGCACTGGGGCTGAAAAAGTGTGATTAAGAGTGGAAAGAGAGACGCCGGGTCAGATCCCCTCACCAGAGTGAGCGAGGGAGAGTGGGAGAAAAAGAGAGAGAGAGAGAGAGAGACTGCTAATGAAATGAAAAATGAGCCCCCACTGATTATTTATGCCTGCTCTGTCTAATTCCAGTTTGAGAATGAGATCATCACCAAGCTGGACCACGAGGTGGAGGGCGGCCGAGGAGACGAGCAGTACAAAGTCCTCTTTCAGAAAATGTGAGCGCTGATTACCATCCGCCATCGCCATCGCCATCGCCGCTGCTGCGCTCAGGAGCCCAAATCCTGCGATAGCGCTAATAGCGCTAATAGCGCCACACACTCCACACAATCAGAGGGCCGCTAATGATGTGGAGAGGCCTTTCACACGCCACTCACTCACTCGCCCGCTCTCGCCCGCCACGTCACTCACAGGCCCGCCGCCACAATGCCAACGTCCCCCCGCGGCCTTCTCTAATGGAGGCCACGGACGGCTAATGTGCGCCAGTCATTATTGGGCTGATGTTAGCGCTACAGTTGAAGTGTTCAGCCACAGATTAGCTCTGAGCACTGTTTCATTTTTTTTACATCTGACATCAACTATAGAAAATGACATTATGATGGTGGCAGCAGTGGTGGTGAATTTTGTGTGAGCGTATTTTTTTTTAAATTGTTAGTAGTTGTGAATGTTGCCATATTATATAGGAGATCCTGAAGTGCTCCTAATGAAGGAGACTAGAGTAATGTTTTTCAACCTTTTTTGAGCTGCGGTAATTTTTTTAGATGAAAAAAATCCCACAGCACACCACTAACCAAAAACAAATTTACACTCTGTAGCCTGATACAGCAAAAATAATGGCAATTTAGTCTCTACATTTGTTTACAGTTCAGTTCAGAGTCGACATCTTTCCTTTTAAAGTAAGCCTATCCATCACTGTTTTATTTTCACCCATACAGAGTAGATATTAGAAAGCTAGATACTGCATTGTCTGTCGAGTTCTATTGCGGCATAGGCTGCGTGAAGGCGGCTGACATATTGCTGGAAACACTTGCCGACAATCAGAGACACCTGTCTGATTTGTAATCAGACACACCTGTTTCTCCATTGGCCTCCCGTGATTGTTGCCTTCACCGTGATGATTTCCCTACGTTCTGGAGCCCAATGCTGTATCTAGCTATCTAATAGGCCTATCTATTTTTCACCACCACTTCTCATGCACATCGCTTAACTGGGAACTTATTGCGCTACCTACTGCCACTCACTGACACGAGAAGATTAATTTACTCAACAAGGCACTACATTGCAGGCACAGACGCTCAACAATGGCATAGCCTGCTATTTACAACAACTAAATGCATGTTTATGGACCGATTAAGTGAAATTGGGCAATTTCCCACGACGCACCTGATGATGTCTCATGGCACAGCGGTTGATAAAACAGACTAGAGGACTGACCAGACTGTTGTGTTGTGTTGTGTTGTGTTGTGTTGTGTTGTGTTGTGTTGTGTTGTGTTGTGTTGTGTTGTGTTGTGTTGTCTTATGCTGGTTTTGTGTTGGTCAGTTTACTGGAGCACTGCAGGAAGCACAAGTACCTGGCCAAGACAGGTGAGAACTTTGTGACCCTGGTGGTGCGTCTGCTGGAGCGTCTGCTGGACTACCGGACCATCATGCACGACGAGAACAAGGAGAACCGCATGAGCTGCACCGTCAACGTGCTGGTGAGGAGCGAGTGACTCAGACACGGCACACAGCACTGATGCAGCAGCACATTAGCCTGCATAGAGAGAGACAGAGAGAGTCACACGAGTGCACTGAGTGCGTCAGCATATGCATGCACAGGGCTCGCCCTGAGGCCTTAATGTATTGTGCACATGCTGAACACACACATACACACACACACACACACACACACACACACACACACACACACACACACACACACACACACACACACTCACTAATGGTGAATGCACAGGAGTACACAACTCCTCCAGGGCCACTTGAAATGCATTCACTTCTTGGAAAGCCAACACCATCCACAAACACACACAAAAAAAAAAACTCCCTTATGTAAAAAGCCCACCTGTAAAAACTGAAAATGTTGTACAAATAATTAGTCCAAATTAAAGCTGAGTTACCCAGGGCTCAATCCATCCGTAATATTGGGCCTCTGTGCCGGAGCTGCGAGGCAAACCACACCAGCAATAAAGCCCAGCGCAATAACAGCACGCCCAAGCACGCCTCGCGCAAAATTGATTCCAGGTTGATCCCGATAAGGGACTCCAAATAGCATTTTACACGCCGTCAGACAAAGGGAGAGCGGAGTCGACAGCTCCTCTCCGCCGCATTTATTAACCTGTGATCACACAGGGAGTTTATCTCAGAAGGGCCCGGCGCACACACTGACATTTCAGCAGGGTAGCTATGAAATGTCAATACCTTTTAAACAGGCCAATACGGAGCGGTGAAGCCACCAGCGCCCCTGTCCAGCCTCACCTCGGCAACGTTTCACGAGCCCCAAATCAGCTTTTATGAAGTGCACATAACCACAGGTTGACTAGCACGGAATAGCTGTTTATTTTCTTTGCGTTTCAAACTGGGACTGAGAGGTCTGGTCGAAAGGTCATATCGCAGTATTTTTAATCACGAATATTCTAATCACAACCCATGCTCTGAATAGCAATGTACAGTTTGTTCCCAATGTTGACATGCACTGTGAAGTATAGCCACTGCCAGACTCTATCCGGTGGCTTTCTCCATTTCCACAGTTAAAACCTTTAAAAGTTTTCTTAAGTATATTCAACAAAGTCGAAGTCAGCAATGTCCAATAAATAACATGAGCGTAAATGGCATAACATTTTAAAATATTCTCTCAAATGTCAACCACCGGCACCTTTTATCTTGCTTTGCATCTTGTTACCCAAGTTGAATCGTTTAAATGTACTTGAGGCTGAACAGGAAAGAGACTCCGAAATGTGTCCAGTCAGCACAGCCTTTTGTTCTGCTCCATCATAACACTGGTGTGTTGATGCAGAGATCCATATGATTATTCCTCCTCCAGTTAGATGAATTCTGGACGCATGAGTAGCTTTATGTGGAATGACACAAATGTCTAGGATTCCCCTGAAGGAGATTGGAAATTGTGGATCGAGTACTACATCTCACTTGGCTCAGTCCATTTCCAACTGTGATGGCTCATGCTAATGGCACAGCAGCCCCTGGTATGTAGAATTTGATCACACCTGATCATTTGTCACCTGTGATCCGTCACTGGCACGGTTCAACATTGAGCATGTACGTTCCGCCCACACAGTTGTTTTGTTGTGTTCTATTCATGTATGCCTACCCAGCGTCAGATCCACTATAAACATAGCACCATACTGTGCCATTTGCAGCACGTTTTCACACAAATCCTCCAGGAGGCAGGAAGTGCTAAACTAAACAAAGAATTTCAAGCTTCAGTGCACTGCTCTCAGACGTGAGATACAAACACTATTGCACCTGTGATTCCATCGGAGTCCTTGCATTTCCAAATACTCTGGAAATGGCACCCCTTTACTTGGGTATAATTTACAGATTTGGAGATTCCTGTCAACTTTGTTGCTGAAACCCCCACCACCACCGTCTCATATACCAGTATCTTTAAGGCAACTGTATAATGTCATGTTGGAATTTGCATTGAGCTCCTGCCGTTTTGCAAGATTAGCACAATGTGCCAACCCAGCATGTCTATTAAAAGCCGTCTCCTTCTGTCCCACCAGAACTTCTACAAAGAGATTGAGAGAGAGGAGATGTACATCAGGTAAGAAGCTTTTGTTCGCCTCTCCACCTCATATCCCTGCCATTTACCATGCTTATATTGGATGTCTTTGTAGACACAAGGTACAATCTCAGCTGAAATGTGTTTCTGTAGGTCAGCCCGTATTATTAACTGTAGATGTGAGGAGGGTGTTTGTGCAGGCCCGGGTGTGTTACGCAAGTGCAGGTGGAAACTGAATGTACGGCGGAGGACAGTGTGTGGCGGAGAGGCTTTGACCGCCGCTCCCTGTTCCCGCTGACCTCTCCTATCTGGCGTGTCAGACGAGGTCTTTCCAGAACAATAAGATCTCATTTGCGCAGCTTTTGATGTCGCCAGTGTTTGCAATAAAAATGCAAATCCATAGAAGAGCGTCCGAGGGATTTATGGCTTCCTGGCCGCTTTTCCTTCTATTTGTTAATCTCACGTTTCACCTTTAATTTGAAACTTCATTAGACTGCGGGGACAAAACATGTCAATTGTGCTGTGATTTAACAGTTGGATATGAGGTCTATTGAGTGCCGTGCTCTTTGATCAGTTGTTCTCCCCGTACCCATCAAAAGCCCACTAGTTCTCTCTGTCAGCTAAGCAGAGCTCATTAAATAAGATGCAGAGATGAGGGGGGAATAGCAGCTCAAGGTGACACACACACACACACACACACACACTCACACAGACAGACAGTGGAAAGAGAGTTTGCTTGAGTCGGTTGAAACTCAGCCCAGTTTTGGATAATAGTGTTTTTGTGCTCTGTCCTCAGGTACCTGTACAAGCTGTGTGACCTCCACAAAGAGTGTGATAACTACACTGAGGCCGCATACACTCTGCTGCTACATGCCAAGCTACTTAAGGTACCCTCTCTTGCTCTCTTCCTCTCTCCTCCTCTCTCCTCCTCCTCCTCCTCCTCCACTCATGTGCTCTGTGTCTTGCCTCCCATCTGCAATCCAGCCTTGTCCTTGACTACAAGTATGATCATTTGAATGACTCCATTTGCATTGAGTGTCCCTCTCTTCCCCTCTCTCTCTCTCTCTCTCTCTCTCTTTCTCTCTCTCTCTCTCTCTTTGTGTGTGTGTGTGTTTATGTAGTCATATCTCTCCTAAGATGGGAGGGTTTCCCCTGTGCCAATATCAGCAGATTAACATGGAGATATGTGTTGCCAGACATGATTCTGTGGCAGTCCTACCCAATACATATAAACATTGTGGATGATAACATTGCCACCTTCCTGGAGCTTGTCTTCTCTTGCCCCACAGTCTCCTCCTCGCCTGCCCATATTTCCCTTTCAAATCTCCACCTGCTACACGTCTAAAATTGCCCCAACAGGCGGATGAATTGAATCAGAAAATTGGATCCGGGAAAATCGAACCCGCTAACAGACGCCGCTTTTTGGAGATATTTATTTATTTCTCTTAAAGCGAGTTGAAATAAGGATTAGGGGTGTCGCGCCGCACGGCGCTCCAGAAAGCTCTGTGGTGGCAGTGGCAGCACACAGACAGAGATAGGGCAGTGGTGTGCAAATAGAAACGTTTATCGAGTGAGATGGATAGAGTCTGGCTCTCTCTCTCTCTCTCTCTCTCTCTCTCTCTCTCTCTCTTCTTCCCTCCCTCCTCTCTCTCTCTATCTCGATCTCTCTCTCTGTGCTCCCTCTCTCTCTCTATCTCTGCTTCCACTCTCTCTCTCTCTCTCTGTCTCACTCACTCACTCACTCTCTTTGCTGAAGGCCTGATGCTGGGCGGCTCGATCCATATGAAGGCACAGGGGCCGGTAGCAGTAGTACATGGCGGGCCTGTTTAATCCTGTCTGCCAGCAGATAGCTGATGAGAGGAGCAGAGTTGCTGAGCAGCAGGCTTTCCTCTGCCTTTGTACAGGCCAGGCAATGCAAATGAGCTGTGCTATTTGATCCACCTAGCGCGCCTCCACCAGGAAGTTGTGCGCCTTGGAACTGGGAGAGCACAAGCCCTCTGACATCAGGGCACTGAAGTGAACCCCAGCGTGCGTGTGTGTGTGTGTGTGTGTGTGTGTGTGTGTTACAATTCTGATTTCTGCGGTCAGTGTGTGCTTATGTTTCTGTGTGTTCACTTTGGCACGTTGTGACAGCCTGTGCCCTTCCCTGCCTACCTGTCTTATAGCTACATGTTTTGGGGCAGGTGACTGTTTGCTTTACTGCCTATTCTCTCTCTCTCTTTCTCTCTCTCTCTCTCTCTCTCTCTCTTGTACGTGTACACACACACGTACACACACACACACACACACACACACACACATTTTTTTCCAATCCAATTTCAACTCAGAGAAGCTTTTTTGGCATTACTCACGTTTCAACACAATTAGACAAGCAAATGCAATATCTGTTTGAGTAAAAATGCAAGATGAAAGAAAAGGAACAACCGCACAATGTTTAAGTTCACTCACTTCCAAGCGAGCAGGTGCTGTGCTGCACTTCTGTGCTCTCCCAACACATATGGGAGCTCGTCTTCATTTCTTCAATTCTGAAATTGAGCCATAATTTGATCAAATTGTTGTAAGTAAAGATGAGAAAAGTAGATTTCTAACTGATGTGTTGACCGCATTCAGTGGTGAATGTCTTTCATCCTGTACTACTAACTGGATTGGAAGCACAAGCTGCCTGTGTCTTTCCTCTATGGCCAGGGAGTGTTCTTATTCAGTAAGATGTCAGCAATTGTCTGTGCATTCTCTAATTTCTGTTAGATTTGGTGCTAATTCATCATTAGTTAAATTCTTTTGAAACTGTTTGCTTTGTTTGATTGCTAATTTTTTTTTAAGCCAGTATAGATAATTGGAATACTCATCCTGTCTTTGTTTTTTCAACTTGTTTGAGTTTTGTCTGTGTGGTGTCTATTGAATTTTAGATTATATTTTGTTGTCGAGTATTCAAACGGCTCTCTCTCTCTCTCTCTGGTTGTCTTCTCTTTTGTAAAGGGCGGCTATAGTGACATTCGTCAGGGTTAGAAAACATTATGTGATCAAGGTGGAACGTTTCAATTGGGCTTTTGTCCCATGCATCACAATCTCTCTCTCTCTCTCTCTCTCTCTCTCTCTCTCTCTCTCTCTCTCTCTCTCTCTCTCTCTCTCTCTCTCTCTCTATCTCTTTATTTATATCTCTCTCGCTCTCTCTTTTTCAATTTATCTCTGTCTCTCTCTCTCTCTCTCTCTCCACTTTCCATTGGACACTGGAGGAATGTGTGTCTTTCTCTCTTTTTCAGCAGTGCGGTGTAACTCGCATACAAAGCCTTAGTGAAGGAGAAAGTGTCATCATGTTTGTTTATATCCCATTTCAGCATGCTAGTACTATGGCATGGAGGTGCAATATTCAGCATCATTTCTTCTTCCTAGGACAGCACTCGATTGTCCTTTAGAATTGTGTTGAACTTTATAGCACACATTTTGTTTTTTTGCAAAGACTCAGCCTTGACAGATGACTGTGCGTGTGTGAGAGAGAGTAGACGAGCGAGAGAGCGGGAGTGATTAGAAGTGGTGGTGGTGGTGTGGGTGTGTGATTGTGTGCATTGGCGTAGCTTTGAGTAAAGCTTGTTGTGCTAGTTCCTACTCGAGCTTTGTTTGTTTTGCCTTAATGGTTTTCAATTAGCTTATTGATAATGAGAGTGGCAGTGAGCACTAAGCTATCCTCCACAGCAGCACTCCCAGATCTCCCATGCCTCTGCTGCATCTCAGATCCCCTGTGCTCTCTCTGCTGATGGATACGGGGGAGACGCAAGTCTAAGAGTGGCCATAGCATGAGCACCCAGAAGTCAGTCAAGCACTAATTGCCTTCCAACTCAGCTCCGTCAAGCAGGAATGTTCGCCAAGAAGTGTGTGTCTTCCAACGTGGTCCTGAGACCCATGGAAGCCCCCCCCCCCCCCCCCCGTGCCACCACACCACCCACAGTGCCAATTGCCCTCTCTCAGGGGCAGTAAGTCTGTTGTGACAGTGCTAGCGTTGGCCTCGCAGCTGGAGCCAATGAGGCCTCGCCGGCTGCCAGTCAGCTGGGTGGCTCCAGCCAATGGGGTGGCTCATTAGGGCGTGGAGGACAGAGCGCGAGGTCAGCACAAACGGAGCGACGGCCTTTTCTAATCTTTTCACTTGTTCTCACCCCCCCGCCCCCACCCTAGCCATCCCCTCTACTCTCGCTTGTTTACCGAATCAAACAGAATGTGTAATGAATATTAGGAAGCGGCCCCGCATAAATCAATGTTATCTGATGGCAGCTTGTTGCGCTCACATGAGTAATGCCTGGCTGCCTCGGCCTCCCTCGGTCTCTCAGCTCCCCTCCACTGGAGATGCTGCCAATATCCTCAGCTAGGATCAGAGCTCTCGTGTAGAGCGGGGCACAGAACTCCCCCTCTGGAGAATCAGCTCACTGTGTGTGTGGCTCTTTTTGCATGCGTGTGTGCGTGTGCGTGCGCATATGTGCATATGTGTGCTCTCTCTGTGTTTGTGTGTGTGTGTGTGTGTGTGTGTGTGTGTGTGGGTGTGGGTGTGGGTGTGGGTGTGGGTGTGGGGGTGGGGGTGGGGGTGGGGGTGGGGGTGGGGGTGGGGGTGGGTGTGTGTGTGTGTGGGTGTGGGTGTGGGTGTGGGTGTGGGTGTGGGTGTGTGTAGGTGTGGGTGTGTGTAGGTGTGGGTGTGTGTGTGTGTGCTGTCTCCGTCTTTCTGTGTGTTTTTCTTCCGTGTTTTCACTTGAGTATTTGTCTGTCAGGTGTTAATAAAAGATGCTTGAGGAGATGATGTTTGTGTGAAATGCAGGAACTGTCATTTGCAGCAGCCGATGCTGACGGGCATAAAGCAATCCCCCTGCTGTCCTTAGTGTTTCCTCTGTGTTTGTTTGTTTGTTTGTTTGTGTTTGTGTTGTGTTTAATGTTTATGCTCTGTGACGTGTTTACTCCGCAGTGGTCCGAGGATCCCTGCGCTGCCCATCTCACCCAGAGGGACGGCTACCAGGCCACCACGCAGGGTCAGCTCAAAGACCAGCTCTACCAGGAGACCATCAACTACTTCGACAAGGGCAAGGTCAGGATTCTACTGGCTCATTTCCCATCATTTAGGGGATTCTTACACTGTACCCAGGCAGGGTTGAGCTGCTGTGCTCTAGAATCTTTGGCGTGATCGTGGGCACGATCTCAAGCCCAACCGTACCATGCCCGAGTCCACCACCTCGACATGGATAAGCGTTCCGTGTCCGGGTACGGCACAGAGCAATCACACTAGTCCAACGAGCCAAACTTTGGGGGTCAAACGTACTCGGGTGCTAGCCTGGAAAATCCAGACCTTTCAGATGTATGTGCTGACTATAGCAGTGGAGCAGGACCTGCTAGGCCTTCTCTGCAGCTATTCATCTATTTTCAAACTGATGAGAAAAACATGAATTGTTAGAAGTAGAGATGGGGGAAATAATAGTTTTGAGTGTATATACTCTTTTGATCCTGTGAGGGAAACTGTGAGGGAGACTCTTTATCCAGTCACGTTCCATTCTCTGCCAAGCACTGGCTCAGGCTTTCAATGTGTTCTCAGCACATTGCATTGAGAAGGAGTTATATTTTGGCTATACTGGTTTAATTACTGGTGTCAGATTTACTTATTTTGACACTGAACAAATCGTTATTGAAAGCCCTGTCACAAAACCTACGGTTCACCTCTGCTATACTGTAGGGTCAAAATTGTAAAAAAAAGCACTCATTCCAACTCTGCTAAAATATTTCCGCCTAGTTTGTGTAGAAAAAGTGGGCAGGATTTGCCCTTGTGTGCTGGGACAGGTTCAGTTTGCCCAATCTGTTCCTAATGGTCTGGGCCGGGAAGGATTTGGAGATAACTGCTCTGGCCCCCAGCTTTGATTGAACAAAGTAATGAGCACCTGTCAGCCTGGTTGCTGGGAGTCGAGTGAATTTCTAAACAGGCACAGTGGAAGGCTACTATGACAGCCACGATGCAGGCCCTTTAATCCCCGCTGGCAGGAGATGGCTGATGAGAGGACAGAAATGCTGAGCAGCAGTGTTTTTCTCCTCTCTTAAAGTCCATCCTCTTCACCTTGTACATGCCAGCCAATGCAAATGATCCCTTGATGCTGTTGCCCCCTTAAAGAGGTTATGCAGCTGACCTGAATGGCAAAGAGCTGGCGGTGGCTGGAGGAGGGGGAGTGTGTGGGGGGTGTGGGGACGTGCGACAGCCTCTCAGCCGCTCTCTGAAGCCTTGGGGTCCCTGTGGCTGGCAGGTCAGGAGACAGCAGAGAGGGCTGCGACAACGCTGCGGCTGACCCGGTCTGTTTGAGTAGCAGTCACACACTACTCCTGTCAAGGACAGCGCTGCCAAAGGGATTACAAATGCAGGGGACTTGGAGCTCGCCTTCCCGATCACTATCTCTGTTCTCTCTTTTTCAGACCTTCTGGGTTGGTGTGTTTGTCTTTATTTCTTTCTCTTGTCAGGTCTTTTTTTATATTGTTGTGCTCTTTCTCTGCTATCTGTCTTCATTAATATTTTAGCTTCTTTATGTCTGCATCGCTCTTTGTCTTTAAGTCTGTATTGGTGTAGAAAACAGATAAACCGTTCAGTCATAGCAACTGGTAAAGGCTGTTGATGCATCAAGCGGAAGCCTCGGCCAGCGTTTGGTCAATGTTTGGAAAGCGTTCCCCTTCAATAGCCATCAGCCTTGTGGGATGAGTGCAGATGGCAGCCCATGCCCCCCCCCCCCCCCCCCCTCACTCTGGAGACCTCACCCCACAGCCCAGCCAGCACGGCAGCCGTCCTCCGCTCCGTCCACTAGTGTCCAGCCCAGGGGCATTCCCTCAGTCAGCTCGCCAGGAAAGAAAAAAATCCATTTGTCCTCCTCTCAACCCACCTTAAATAGCAGATATTAATTGCACTTAGAATATGAGCCGCTGAATGGTCAAGTGACTCATTCGTTTGTACTGAATTGCAGCTGGCGGTGTAGCAGAGCGGTGTTAAGCGTGAGGTATAATTCACACGCTGGGCTTTAAATTTCACGGCCAGGCGGGCGACCGCCTCCCTGTCATGGGCTGCCATTAAAGTTGACTGCTTCCCTTGTCACGTGTAAGTCATCGGGGGGCGTTGTGCGTGGTCAGCTGAAGCGCGTCGGGCGGCCGCTCCCGCCGCGGTGACTGATGCCCGGCCGCTCTGCTGAGGCGTCTCCCGTTTCACCGCACCGATCACACATTCGTCTTCTCCCCTTGAGCGACGCCGATCCTTCCTGGTCATTAAAAGAAAAAGGCCTCGCCACCTGGGAATATGACAAATGTTTGTCTTCTGTAGCTTTGACTCCTGGGGGTTTTGTGCATGATAGCAGGCTGGGAAAAACCCCGTTTGACATGCCTTTTTCTGTGGGTTTTGGGGCAACTGTAGCAATGTTTTCCTATGCATTTCAGACTTGTCATGCTGATGTTGTCTGTGGCATTTCAGATGTGGGAGGAGGCCATCATTCTGGGGAAGGAGCTGGCTGAGCAGTACGAAAACGAAATGTTTGACTTTGAGCAGCTGAGTGCTCTGTTGGTAAGTGCAGACATTTCTGTTTTTTTTTTTTTTACTTCACCCCTGATGTGTCAAACTGTTCAAGTTGGAGACATAATGGTAAAAACAAGGCGTGTCATTAAAGGAAATGTGATGTGGAGAAATGAGAAATGTGTCCGTGTATGTGCATGAATGTGGAGGGAATATGGAGAGCAGGAGCTGGCCCAAGCCCACTTCTGGAATCCAATCAATTCTTTTAATTAGTCAGTTGTGGGCTAAAGGAGATGGAAAGCTCATGAATGCCGCTGCTCTTGAGGAAGAGGACGGGACTAATCCTGTTCTCCGGGCCTTACTGCCTTTTCCGCTTTGCGGACCGCACTAACTGAGCTTGAATTAGGAGAATCACGTGGAGGGGTAGTCATCAGCGTCCTCCCCAGTGAAGCTGTTTCTCTACATGGCCTCAAGCTCGTCTTTGCAGCATGTTTATACACTAACATAGCATGGCATTGTAAACCTCAGGGGGGCTGTACAGCACACAGGTACCTCCATTATAAATGCATGCGTGTGTGTGTGTTTTTTGTGTTCCTCTGCAGCGCAAGCAAGCTCAGTTCTACGAGAACATCGTCAAGGTGATCCGGCCGAAGCCTGACTACTTTGCTGTGGGCTACCACGGCCTGGGCTTCCCCTCGTTTCTCAGGGTGAGTGAAACACGCCACCGCCGCTCTGGCCAGGAGCCACAGGCCAATCCGCACACATTAAATAAGCAACGGCGTAACAGACAACCTTCAGCTTCAGGTGCCTCCAATCCTCCCTCTCGCTCTCTCCCTCCACGCCCGTACTGGAGCGTGCGCTCACCTTGTCGTTTGGCTAGTCTGCCGGGAAGCCGAGGAGGCAAAACACGGTGCGGGAAACACTCTCCTCGTGCTCGTCTTTTCCTCCCGCCCTCACCTCCGCTCCAAACGGGAACGACGGGAGAATCTCAAACAGCCGTCTCGCTACAGTGAGCCAGCGCTCCACTCGCCCTGGAAAGGCGCCCTTCACTTAGAGAGAGGCGTGCGTTTGGCTCAAGTGGGGGTGCGCCCATCGCAGCAGATCAAAAATAAAATACATAAATGATGTTTAATCAATGGGGCCAGGTGAAAGGTGGCTGCTTTTAGCCTCTGGTGGTGTGATGGTTTAATTTGTTGCTTGTGCATTAGCCAGGCATGACCCGCAGGCTTTCCTAGTAATGCAAGCAATCAGGAGAGCCAAGGGTTTTATAGATACATAAATTCTTTCTGTGCAGCGCCGTTTGTTTATTTATTTTGCACACCTGTTTGTTTATTAAGCAGGTGCTCATGAGCCAGCATCCTCTCTTTGCTGATTGCTCATCCTGAACCCCCCCCTGTTTGCCAAATAGTCCATCATGTCATTTGACCAGTATACCTTAGGAGCGCATGAAGCAATGCAATACCAGTGCAGTAACAGTACTGATGGACTCCCCAGCTTATCTCTAGTGTTTTTCAGAGCTCTCTGCTATCTGATGGAGATGGACTTTTCACATCCACCATCTATATATACACACTGCTGCACTGTGCTGCCTGGGGATGTCTCGGAAGCCTTATTCACATGCTGCTCTGGTCTAAATCTATCCATCAGTCATTGTGGCGACTCCTGATAATCTTCATGGGTATTAATAAAAGAGCTTTTGATGAGAGATGGCCCCAGAGTTAAAGCTTCTAAATGCATATCAGTCTACTTCTATTCCCTAAAGTTGGCCAGACTTTGAAGGGGACAAAGCTAATCGAGTGCAAGTCTTCTGGGTGACCCGGCCCCTGCGAGGCCCTGACTGTGTTGCCATGGCACCTGATGGGGGTGGTCTGTGGCAGGGTTGCCGTGGAGAGGCTCCACACCCCCGACGTTCCACGGAAATCTTCCCAAATGCGCTTTATGTTTTGGAAACTCCCTGCAACAATGGATTAATGGATGGCAGCTTATCTCTCCTTCCCTCCCCCTCCCTCTCTCTTTATCTCTCTTTCTCTCTCTTCCTCTTTCTCTTTCTCATGCTCTCCCACTCCCCCACTCCCCCCTGTTCAGTGGAGGTAGAGCTGCTCACCTTAGCTATAGATTTGGCGGAGATGAATGGCCCACTCCTGCACAGTCCAGTAAGCTGTTGTAAGGGTCAGCATAGTTGCTGCTGCAGAGCCGTGTGTGTGTGTGTGTGTGTGTGTGTGTGTGTGTGTGTGTGAGGATACCTCCGTGTACCCGCTGCTTCTTGTTTATTCTCAGTAAAATGAACTGTAAAAGTAAGCAGTGTGGACCGCACCCTTGCAGGGCCTCAGTGGTGCTATGGCAGTGGAATGAGGTAACACAGGGTCTAGTCCTCATATTACGCCCAGCCCCACTTAACCAAGCTCAGGTAATAAAGAGATACTGGGCCTGAATAATCCCCATGCTCTGGCACTCGCAACTAATTACCAACCAGGACGCCGGTGGCTAAATAATGCAGGCCAAGATTTGCACTGACCCCCCTCACAGGCAATGAAGTCATTAATAGTAGGGAGGATTACATTGCCAAAACAACACCGCTCTCAGCCTGCTTCTATTATGTGAATTGCATTTCTAAATGAAGAGGGCCTCGTCATAAATGCTCTTTGCTGGTGATGAATTGCATAATTATGTATCCTCTGCATTCGTCTCCGCCTGGGCAGTCGGGTGCCAAGTTCATTTCCTCTCTCCAAATGTAGATAAATGCGGTGAGAAGTGTTTTTATTTGGGCGCGCACATTGCTAGTTGTGTTTGTGGTTATCGCCCCTTTGTCAGGAGTAATAGTAAATCGTATGAAGAAATCAATAACTCTGATAAAGGCACTTGTTTTTCCGCCCCTGAGAATTGATTTTGCGCAATGGGCTTAATGCAGATGCTTATGATGTATTACTTGCTAATGTAGGCAAACAGCAGGATGTTTTAAATAGTATATTAAATGCTAAACTGCAGCTCTTAATCTGCCAGCTCGGTGCCCTCAGGGGATTCAAGTAGAGATGGACTGAAATTATAGACGAGGCAGGTGCACAGTGGAAATCCAAAGGTGATGCTGTATTCGATTAAATGAATGTTCTACAGAAGCATGGCACAACATATCTTTATTTGCTAACCACTGATAGAATGGTCGCTGTGCTGCATAGACATTTTCTGGGCATGTAAGACTGCTGTTTTTATAAAAATGTAGGAGTAATGTGTGTGGTGCCTGATTATGACTATGTCAACTTGGTGCCATCTATGTCAGGAAATTGTCTGTGGGAAGACGTCCAAATTTGTGTCTGTGTATTGAAGACGCCACAGCGTAGAGCTGTTAGAAGCTGCACATACATCTGGCTGGATGTTCTGAGAGCCCCATTCTGTTCTGCCTGTCTTGCTTGGCTGCTGCAGAAACAATAACAAGAGCGCTCTCCTGGAAGGAAGTTGCTGCTTGAAATGGGCGCTTAGCACAATTGTGAATCCGTCTGGTTAGCCCCTCTTCCCTTCTCCACTTGTAGAGTTGAAAGGGTTTGGACTGAGGGAAAGAGAAGCCAGCTCTCAGGAATTCACAGTTTGGTTGACACAGAACAACGTGTTCAACACTGCCTGTTTTTGTATGGGTATAAGAAAACAATACAGCCAATGAATATATAGCAATACATGTACTGTACATGAGCCTTTTTTTCACTTTGAAATGCACCCGCTAAGGAGTCAGTGGTTTACTGCACAACATAGCAATGTGATATGTTCACAAATAGTTCAGATACAATTATCAATTGTCCTTAATGGCTTCTTATGGAACTCATTTCAGACTCAATGGAGTCTGTTTGCTATGGAGAGAAGACTGAAGCTCCTTGGAACAGATGCAATAGTGCAGCTGGTCATGACAGGAGTGCTTCAGCTCAGCTACACCCAAAGTTACTTTTTCACAGATGTTTGTCACCTGATACTCTACCCACAACAGTGTGCAGAAAACATCCTAAGCAGTCAGGTTTAAAAGCGAGGCCTGATTTAACCCCAAATGTTGTATCTATTGAAATTAAGGAACAACAATTGTCGTGGATTATAGTAAATAGTCTGAATAGTTTGGAAAAGTTAGTGCATTGTGCAATTTACAGTCCATTTTAGTAATATTTTTTCATGATGAGGTGTTTTTCCGTAACAATAGCAGTGATTTTTCACCCTGTGCTGTTATGCCCTCGAGTGGTAATAAAACATTTGGGGGAGGCCTAGAATATATTTCCTTTGACAAGTTGAGGCAAGGGCCCCTCATTTTGCACACATCTCCTTAAATGTACTCCTAAGCACAGTGCTCTTGGGCGGCTGTTCTCAGCACATGCCCCACAGTTCACACAACAATTAGCTAAGTGCTGTGAACGAGGCAATAAGTAGCTATTCTCCTCTCCCGCGCCGCCACGGCCGAGTGTTGATTAAAATGATTCAGCCATCAGTGTCCGATCCGCACCTGGCCCCAGACGCTGCCAGGCCTCACCCAGTCCACATGCTTCCCTAGCCCCTCGCTAGCAAGTGCCACGCAGTTTTGGGAGGATTTTTTTTGTGTCGGGAGCTCGCTCAATAAGCCAATTTATTTAAAAACACTGGTCTCTTTGCCAGGCCCACAACGACCTTGCCTCCTGCCGGCGAGCACAGACACAAGTGCCAGGAGCGGTGCACAGTCACAGCCGTGCCAGCCCCCTTGATATGCAGATTATGATAATGCATTTTAACCCCCTTTACAAGTGCCAGGAACACCGATTAAAATTCACTATTTAAATTGAATTCCAAATGGCCTCAGCCATTCCATTTTATATGTCACTGCATGTAGATACATACATTGTATAGTTTCTTTTAAATGCCCTGGGGCTGTGCTGATAGGTGGAAGGCACTGGTGGAATGAACGTTTGTTATTACTGTGTTATTACTGATATGGAAACACTTTATTAACATTGGTTTTGCCCAAGTGCTTTTCCCTAATTCTCTTTCTTGCTGTGTTTCCCTCGAGGCTGATGTTAATATCTTTGGAGAGTAAGATGCATGGCTAATGTCAAATATTTATCACGCTTTTATACTTAATGCCTCGTTTTCTCTCCTCCCCAGAATAAGATGTTCATCTACCGGGGGAAAGAGTACGAGCGCAGGGAGGACTTTGAGGCGCGACTGCTCACTCAGTTCCCCAACGCCGAGAAGATGAAGACCACTAACCCGCCTGGAGAAGAGATAAGGACCTCACCCGCTCAGTGTATCCTCATGTGCCGCTTATCGCATCGGCCCTCACTTTCACACACACACACACACACACACACACACACCATATCGTTGGAGGTCATGGTCATAAGCTGTGTTGGTTCTTATTTATGTAAATTAAAACCCGAGGAATCGTTTAAGTCAGGTGTGTAGTCTGGATGTGTAGCTAAGAGTTCCTAATCCATTGTTCTGGCTGCGTTTAAAGAGCTCGAATATGAATAGATCAAGGTGAGGTGAAGAGCCGGGGCCTGGAATAGGATTTACTCTATTCTAATGCACTAAGCCCCTTGTCACATTAGCTACCGAGAATGCTTTTCTATGTCATTTCTATGCTAATAGTACAAGCACAGGTGCATTACATGTGTGCGCTTGTGTGTCTGCTTTTTTTTTGGTCTTCACATGTTCACAGTTTATTGCTGTTTTTCTTAATATCTGTGACTAAAAGACATCCAGTGTTTCACAGTCAAGCCCATCCTCGAGCTTCCACCAAAGTTCCAGAACAAACCGGTGTCGGAGCAGATCCTGAGGTAAGCTCGTTCACTCCAGTATTTACTTCCAGCCTCAATTATTCAGCAGCTCAGCCTGCACTCCCGCTCCAGACCAAGAGGGATCTTTAGAGTTCGCTCCAGTTGCATTATTAATACCATTGATTCTCCCCTCAGACATATTTATCCTAGATTACGCTCTCGCTCAAATTTCAATCAAACCCGCTGGCACCGCTAGCAAACATCACACAAGGAGGAAGGCAGGCTCTGAAATGGTGGACTGTTTTTTACCGCTTCAGATGGCAGCTGAGGAGCAAGACTCCCCGAATCCCTCTGTGGTAGCGGCAGAGTGAATTGAGCAGTCAGTGTCTTTGGAGCTTTATGCAAAACTTCCTGTAGGAAGGTCAGCGCTGTTTCTGGATCAGTGAGCGCTCCCCAGTCACACAGGGACAGGTAGAGAGAGATAATGGTGAACGGTGCCCAGAAGTAAACAGGGTTTGACCTCACTGGGCTGGGTGTTGGTTTAGAGGTGGCTGTGTGGCAGCTCCCCAAAGTCACTAGCATTGCCCTCTAAAACACCCCCCCCCCCCACCCCCCTTTATCTCACATGTAGAGTAGTGAACAGAACCTCATCAAAGAGAGAGAGAGAGAGAGAGAGAGAGAGCACTCTCCTTGTGAAGATGGAGATAAGGACTAGAAGGACAGAAAGCTCGAGGTGTTCATGGTGGAGGGTCAGGGGTTTATATGTGCATGTTTCAGTGTGTGTGTGTGTGTGTGTGTGTGTTTGCCTAGCGGGTCTGATTGGACTGTGTAGCTGTGTTAATTGGCTGGATTAGAGGCCTGTGTGTGTGTGAGCCGATAGGAGGGCCGGCGCGCTCGGCCGCACTGTTTGCTCAGGGCTCAGAGATCAGCCGTGCACAGAGACGGAGCAAAGCTGTTCTCCCACGCCACCGCCACCGCCACCGCCACGCCGCCTCCAGCAGCTCACTCCTCTGGCTGTCACTCTCTCCCTCCCTCTCGCTCTCCCTCTGTGTCCCTCCCTCTCTCACCCTCTCCACTGCCCTTTTGCTTTATCTCTCCTACTGTCCCCTTTACCTGCCTGAATGTCATACACTCTCTCTAACCTTCATCATTTCAACCGTTGTGCACCTTTTCTCTTTTTGTCTGCCTCTCTCTCTCCCTCTCTCTCTTCCTCCCTCTCTCGCTCTCTCGCTCTCTCGCTCTCTCGCTCTCTCGCTCTCTCTCTTTCTCTCCCTCCCTCTCCCCCACACCCACTCAACAACCATGTCATCTGTGCATTCTGGTCCCAGGCAATGGATTGTAAATAGCTTAATTGTGTGCTAGCGAGGCCTTTTATATCCGACCGGCGATCTGTTTATTAGATCAGAAGCGCGGGCGGCGGGAGCCCTCAGATCTCAGCGCTGGCCTCAGCCATGGCACACACAACTCCAGGCCCCGGCGCTTTTGAAAGGCCCGCTGTAATTCCGCCAGTTTGAAGTGTGGCGAGATTAGGGTTTTTTTTTTTTATTATTATTATTCAGCCACGGCAACAGAGCCTGGCTCCTGGCGGCGTTGTTGCGGTGTGTGTTCGCTGGGCTTCGACCTTGTAGATAAACCCCGGACAAGGTTGCCCGCGCTCTGCCTCCCCGCCGTGCCAACGGATTGGTGCTTCTCATCCGCGCAGGTCCAGCGGCGACGTTGCCAAAATCGAGCCGCACGCTCCGTGAGAGAAGGGAAAACAAGTTCTGATGGAAACATGTTTCCAAAAAAAAAAGAAAGAAAAAAAATCACATGGTTTATGGGCCACCATTGCAGTTGGAATTGGGTGCTTTTGAAACGACCAGCCATCGCTTTGGATTTCTTATTTATATCACGCCATAATTATGAAATCTGATTGAAAGAGATTTGCAATACCATATGGTGTGCTTTCCCCGGGAAAGGACAGAAGCATTATGAGCTGTGTGGTGTGTCAAGGGAGTGGATTGTCCTTGTGGGAGTACACTCACATGTGTGTGTGTGTGTGTGTGTGTGTGTGTGTGTGTGTGTGTTTGTGTGTGTGTGTGCGTGTGTGTGTGTGGGTGCGTGTGAAGGACATGGATATATTCTCCTGAGATTCAGCAGACAATGTGAAAGCCATACTTGATGGCTCAGCCTCTCATGCTTAAACACTGAAGACAGGTAGAGCCTCCCTCTCCCACAGCGATAAGATCCCATTTGGAGTGTCATGTTTGCTCAAGGTCTGCAAAGGACCTTCGTCTCATCTTTATCTCTCTCAATCTAGGTGTGACTGTGTGTGTTTTTGTGTGTATGTTTATGTGTACTTGACACATTTTATTTTTCCTCCTTTTTGTCTTTTTAACCCTTGCAGTTTCTACACTGTAAATGAAGTGAACAAGTTCCAGTATTCCAGACCTATTAGGAAAGGGGAGAAGGACCCAGACAACGAGTTTGCAGTAAGCATGATGTTTTGTTTTGCTGCATGACATACAAAGCGTTACAGCACTCAGGCATGCTCTGTAGACCTCTGAAGTTCGGCTACAAATGCTGCCATTTTTGCCCATATAAGGAGATCCAGGTACCATCTTTGCCCATATAAGGAAATCCAGATCCTTTTTGTAGGCGAATTTTCAGATGTCTATGTCTTACCATAGAGTGTTTTCCATGCTGGTTTGTTATATTGTTAAAGACTATCTTACGTTGATTAATAAATACTCCAAATTTGGTGCTACGCAAAGATCAATGTTTTTTACAAAGTCTTAGTGGATGGCATGATGAAAGCGTGTGTGTTCCCCGGTATAAATAAATGTCTATGGTGCAGATGAAGCACAGGAAGCATTCAGCTGCCGTAGTGTTTTCCCTGCACTTTGCTTTACTTCAGTACATTTGAACAGGTTCCACAGTCATCATTTGACATTTTCTGCATCTGCTTACAGAAAAAGCTCCTCTCCCAGCCACAATTAATGAGCTGTCACCAACACACACTCAGTGCTACATAAGCACAGTCCCTTCTAAAATAAACTTCATCATTATTTCTCTAGCATACACGCACACACACACACACACACACACACACACACACACACACACACACGCAACAACACACACACACACACACACACACACACACACACACACACACGCAACACACGCAACACACACACACACACACACACATACACATACAGCACAGGTGCTCACCAAGATGGACTTTTTTGTAAACATCCATTAAAAGCCTCTCTTGAAAATGTGATGTAAATGTGAGGTGGTTTCTAAATGACGTGGGGAAGATGAAAAGGGCCATTTCTAAAAACAGTGCCCGGCTCTCTCTAAGTGCCCTGTGCAGTGCCAGAGTCGGCCACCACCTGCAATTTTGCATTTCGGTAAAAGCTAGCGTCCTTTTCCCCCGCTGGGTTCCTCAAGCTTTTTGTCTCTCCTCGTGTGTGTGTGTGTGTGTGTGTGTGTGTGTGTGTGTGTGTGTGTGTGTGTGTGTGTGTGTGTGTGTGTGTGTGTGTGTGTGTGTGTGTGTGTGTGTGTGTGTGTGTGTGTGTGTGTGTGTGTGTGTGTGTGTGTGTGTGTGTGTGTGTGTGTGTGTGTGTGTGTGTGTGTCCGTCCAGAACATGTGGATCGAGCGGACCACTTACGTCACCGCCTACAAGCTGCCCGGCATCCTGCGCTGGTTCGAAGTCAAGTCCTTCTCCACGGTAAGTGTGATAAGTGTGGACCGGAGGCAGAGTGTGTAGCTGCGGGGGAATGTGAGGGGCTAATCGATAAGATTTGATTCATCCTCTTAACCCAACTGGACAGCGCTGCAGATGGAGCAGAGCTCCAGGTGTCTGCATGCATGCAGGGTGAGGCATGTCTAGTAGTCCTCCCAACCTGCTCAGCCTCATCACATGCATGCACACACAGGCTAGAGAATGCCAGTGGTAGGATGTGGCTCTGACATCATGTACCACAGTGCTACAGATTAGGCAAACAGGGGCTTCTGTTGCAGTGGTTTTGTGATGGACATAAAATGTCATGCTATATGACTTTGCACATTTTGGTTAACATTGGTTTTGGTCATGACATTTTGCCAAAATGGCTGCTTTCAAAACAAAACATGCCTAATGTTTCTAAGTAAACCATTTCAACCAACACAAAATACGTATGCCAAGCATAGTGAGGAGATAAAAAATCAATAGCTTTTCCCTGTCATCCAGCCAAGTGTCTGCGGTGACTTGGTACATCTTATCTGGCATACATTATTTAGTCAAGACACTTATTTTGAAGCCCTGGGTTATGTGTACTGATGCGTTTGGCTGCCGGGCCCGGAGCACTGTATCAGGCTCGGTGTGTGCTGCTCTGCGCCGGGGCCATTGTGCCTCTTTGTGGTTTCTCAAAGCGCCCGCGCGCACTCGAGGGAGTGGGGAAGGAGAGGGATGAGCCGAGGAGGACTATCGACAGGCGGGGGAGGAAAAGAGCAGCGTATCAGTTCCAGCTCCGCCGCCGATTTACTGTATCAATCAGGGCCCGGGCCGCAAGCAAGCCTCATCCTTTTAATATGCCGCTATTTTGTCAAAAAACAAATGTGCTACTTAGCGTAATTAGGCTGCCTAAGTATTCTGCAATCAATTACGCTTTATTTGTCACTTTGATTAGGCTCTTTCATGTTGGAGCTGCTGGATAGGCCGCTTGAAGTAGAAGCATCACACTCTTCTCCTTTTGTCTTCCCCGGCTATCTCTCTCTCGCCATTCCTTCTGCCTCGCTCCTGTGCTGAGCACTCTATTAATTGGCAGCAGGTCCTGTGCTCTGTGCTTTGCTAGGGAGCCGTTTTGAGTTCTCTCTCTCTCTCTATCTCCCTCTCTATCCCTTTCTCTCTCCATCCCCTCTCTCTGTATCCCTCTCTCTGTAGTCGAGTCTCTTGGCTGGGTGTGCTCTGCCCTCTCAGCTGTCCGTCCTCACGCGGCTGTCTGCCGGCATCACTCATCTCGGAAAAAGTGACAGTTGGTTGAGAAACTGTTTCAGATGTGCTCTTTTCGAAAATCAAATTTGGCAGCCCGCGCTCTCCAACGAAATAAACAAATAAACCCAAGTGTGTCTACCTCTGCTGAGGTGGACGTTTTGGCTGCTGAATGCGTGCGGCAACATGCACGTCTCACCGTATGGGGATTAGCGAGCAGGTGCAGTAGACCCCCACCCCGCCCCCACCGCACCCAGAACCTCCTCCACCAAACAAGAGATTTATAGGCCGTGCCAGATTGACGTCCAGATGATGCCCAATAGGCTTGATCCCTGGTGCTCCATTTTCGATTTGGGGCCTAATGAGTCAGTGTTGATACAGCCCATCATACAAAGCCCCTCCATCCCCTGCCAGGGCCTGACTGCACGGGAAGACTTGGCCAGTGCAGAGCCTCTCCAGATTGGAGCTTTTGTCACGCTGCCACCCCTCCTACTAAATTTGGAATGGCGCAAACTGCCATTTAGCCCGACAATCCACACATGTTTTAATTCCCATTAGCAATCTGTGAAGGGAGAGAGAGGGAGAGGGAGACATTTTAGGGGGCAGGGTTATAGGGAACTAGAGAGAGGAAATGGAGGACAATCTGTAGGGAGAATGGGAGCGACTATGGAAAAAGACAGACCAGAGAGAATGGCACTACAGAAAAGAAAGATTTATTCAAAGAAGGCAAACTAGCAAGTAAGTGCTGGATTGAAAGTCCTCGTGTGAGAAGCCAGTGTTTTTTGTCCCAGATGGACTGCCGTTAATGATGGACGAGTAGCCTGTGTTGTTAAGTGTGCAGACGGATGGCACCAATCCCATTTCCTTAGGCATATCCCACAGCGCTCCTCCGATCCCTGTCGCTAGAGCCGGATGAATGCTGCATCGCTCACTGTCTCCACTTCTGAAGCTCACAGACGAGTGTGCATAATTCTAGTCAAGAGCAGAATCTTGCGGTTCATTATGACAACTTCAGAGAGGAACACCTACTTTGGAAAGTGAATATGGAATGAAAGTGAATATAACATTTGTGGATGTGAAGTTCATGCACCTAGCTGACTAGGTATCAGTGAGGCTCAGTGGCTGTATCGCAGTTGTTTGGATTAAATAAGATCACATTCATGCATTTTTAAAATAACAAATATCAAAGAGCAAAGTGCCAAAGTGTCAGATTAGTAAATCTGAGCAAATATTGACAAACAGTACCATTACAGTTGTGTGTTAACTGTGCTTTATTTGCTTTTGTTCTTTCTATTCATAGCTTATAAATGCCAGGGCCTTCAGTTAGCTCAAGGTTAAAGTGTCCATGAATGTTCCATTCAAATGCAGAATAAAGTATAAATGAACAGTACAGTACTTTCTTTAATTGTGTTGTTGAATTTGATAGGGATAGTTAGATACTGATGTTTCATTTGCAATGTTTAATTTTTCTGTGATGTGGTGATATCAGATGTTTTTACGGATAAGACTCTCACTGATTACATGTACTGTATGACTCATGCCTGTATATTTGATTGACCCTTCGTAGGAGGAGATCAGTCCCTTGGAGAACGCCATGGAAACCATGCAATTGACCAATGAAAAGATCAGCAACATGGTGCAGAGACACTTGAACGATACCAACCTTCCTATCAACCCCCTGTCCATGCTGTTGAATGGAATTGTAGACCCGGCCGTCATGGGTGGCTTCACCAACTATGAGAAGGTAACGAGACCACCTCCCTCATTCACTTACACTCATTTGCTGCACCTGGACAAAGGAATTCACAGGCATAGCAGTGCAAACATGAGTGATGTTTATTTGACTGGCCTTGATGCTGGCATAAGGCTATCACAGCATTTATGCTTTGCTATTTGTCTTTGGATCCGGTCTAGAGTCCTGATGAAATTCAGCTGATTATGTAAATTCACCTTAGTCGTGGAAGATTACATAGCAATACTTGTATGACAATTCCTACTGTAGGGATAAATTCATTCTTCTTTTCCATTACCACTGCGGTGCTGTCATCAATCTTCCACATTGCATTTTCTGGTGATTATCGTGATGCTTTCCACACCTACTGGTAGAGAGGATGTGCCTCGCAAGATTCACAACTGTTGATCAACACCATTGTGTCACAACATGTAGTGCTAAATCATTTAGTATATGAGTGGTCATCATGATAGTATTTTAAGCTTCATCCAATAACACAAAGGGGAATCATCTTCCTGTTGGTCTGTGATCATATTCAATTGTATTGGATGAATTGATTCAAACAGGCTACATTTCAAATGGTACTTGGGAGTCCTTGAATCTGAGGACTTTCAAGCACCATTGTAGGAATTTGGAAGATGTTTCCGAGTGGGAAAATGACTCTCTTAGCGCTTTCATCTGGAGATGCACACAGACAGGAGGGAGTATGGAGGAGAGGGGAGATTGTGTACACGTTCCAGCTCTACAGTTGGTGGGTACATTTGCTCTAGTCCACTCCAGTGCCTCCCCAAAATCTCCCTGTGCTCTAACGCAACGGTGAGCATCTAAAGGACCAACATGCGCCTCTCACTTCATGATTACCACTCTCTGGTAATGAGCCTCCATTCAGCAGTGTAGAGATCTACACACGTCACAAACTGGTAGGGGTTTCCACTGCATGACTTCATGGCGCTCCCTCTCTTCTTCATTCCTTTAGTCCTCCTCCAGCTGTCTCCTGGAGGGAGAGAGAGACTCGCTGGCGTGGGCATGATTCACTTCATCATAAGGACTGGGAGAAAGTCGAAATCTCCCATCGCGTGTTCGATCATAAAACAGTCACAACCAGTTGCTTCCTATTATAAATCAGTTCCCCAAATGGCTCCATTTGTGTCAGCAGGAAAACTCAAGGCATGAGTCACAGGAGAGGGGTGTGGGGAACGAGAGAGCGAGAGCGAGAGGGAGAGAGGGAGAGAGGAGAGGTAGAGGGAGAAATGAGGGCTTTGAAATCTCCCTCAGGGGTTCCTCTCTCTTTTTCAGAAAACAAGTAATGCAGAAGTGAAGAGAGTGATGCCTTCTCTTTCTCCCCCACTCCCATCGACCCCCCTCTCTCTCTCTCTCTCTCCCCCCCCCTCTCTCTCTCCCCCTCCCTCTCTCTCTCCCTCTCTCTCTCTCTCTCCCTCCCTCTCTCTCTCCCGCAGGCCTTCTTCAACGAGAAGTACACCCAGGAGCACCCGGAGGACCGTGAGAAGATTGACAAGCTCAAGGACCAGATAGCCTGGCAGGTGAGGAGGCGCTAAGTGTTCCCCTAATCCCAGCACTGATTTGGAAAACAAGACGCACTTTGACTCCTCTCATTCTGCAGTGTCAATAAACATGTGTGATGCCGTATGTAGCTGATGTACTCTTCTCCCTCATGTTCTAGTTGTGCTTGTGGATGCACTGCAGGGTTGGTCCAGGTGAAAGAGAGAGAGTTGGCCGTGTGTGTGTGTGTGTGTGTGTGTGTGTGTGTGTGTGTGTGTGTGTGTGTGTGAGAGAGAGAGAGAGAGAGAGGTAGTGTAATGAGGGAGAGCTATGCTGGCACTCATATTTTAATGATGCCCTGTTTCCTCAGTGAAGATGTACACTAGATTTCTATATACTGTATCTCGATCTCTCTTTCTCGTTCCTGCTCTCTCTCTCTCTCTCTCTCTCTCTCTCTCTCTCTCTCTCTTTCTCTCTGCCACTCTGTTCTCCTCTGTTATTGTGGAGTACTGTTTTCATCTACATGACGGTGGTGAAAAATTAGACAAGTAAAAGGTGTCTTTCATCTGACCATTTCTAGGTAGCTGATGCAGAGAGAGGGTGAGAGCATAGAAAGCACCATTGTTGTGGCTAAAAGAGAGTGTGTGTGTGTGTGTGTGTGTGTGTGTCTATGTGTATGTATTTGTGTGTGTGTCTACAGTATGTGTGTCTGTGTGTGTGTGTGAGCCGTGTGTGTTCAAATGCACTCATGTTGTGAACCCTTAGTGGCTGCACATCCCCTGCGCTGTGTCCACATAGCTTTAATCATCCATGTGCTGGCCAGCCTCTCCACTGGGTTACAGTAGCAGCCCTGTCCATGAGACCCCAGCACAGAGTGCCATCCAAATATCTCCTCTGGCCCAAACACTCCCATGGGCTCTTGGATGCAGCCCACATCTCAGCTGTGTGTCTTTGTGTGTGGCATGTGCTGAGGGTGAATCAATGCGTTGTGATTGATAGACACATGGCAGATTTATCACCGATGTTTTACTGTAATTTCCTATGTATTAGCCGCATTGTGAATAAGTCGCAGGACAGTGTTTATGCAAGTTAAAAGAAACCCATATTTATACCATATTAGCTGCCCCCATGTATTAAAGAGAAACTATGCATGATTGGCAATTTCATCTCCGGTTTCGGTTTCGTTTTTTGTTTTCGCTCGTTTTATGCTTTGATATCTCTCTGCAGAGCTTCCCCGACAGCTTTAGCGTATACAGTATATTTATACATATATAGGCTATATATAAATATATAAATTGCAAGCGTGGTTCTTCTTGTTCCTTACGCGTCTCAGACTTCCAGAAACACGGAGCGATCACCTCCTGAACAAACTGCAAGGTTGCAATAGCGGATAGGAACACTGGGGGCGGGAGGAAATATTACTGTTTTCGATAAAACTGGTCAGTCAAGCAAAACAGCGATTTTATGACTATGAAAAAGTTGCATAGGGTCCCTTTAAGAAATTTTCCAAAATCAGTGTATGAGCCACGGCTAATAGTTGGGAAATTACAGTTGTTCATTGGTTCATTGGTTCTCCCATCACTGCTATTTTCCTGTGCTCTATTAAAAGATGATGCTTACTTGTGTTTGTGCTGCTTTAGCTGACATTTCACGTTGTGCCTGTAAGCTATTATTGTTTTAATAACTGTTTCCATCGAGGGATTTGATAGTCAGGAATTTGATGAATAGTCTTCAGTGGCACAGACACTGCTGTGCAGGTAGTAGTCTATCAGCATGTTCCATGTAGTTAGGGACGTCACCAGTATGTCCAACTCCTGACTTGTGTCTGATCAGTTTGCATGATTGTTTAGTATGGTGGTGATATAAGTCACATCAGTCCCAGAAAGCTGTCTACTAGGGCAGCTAGTGAGTTTGATGTTCATTATGACACTCCCCAATATGGCCTTTAAGTAAACCCTTCATTCCACCCGTTTCCTTTTGCATAGCGTGTCCAGAGGCAACACATAATGTAGTGCCTGCTTTAATCTACGTAGTTTGAAGCCACTTGAAACTTTGCATTTCCAACTCTGAAAATATCACTAGAGCCCTACTTGAAGCCATACTGGAGTTCAAAAATCCCACACATCCCTGCCTTCAGTGAGGCACATCATTCCATCAGTTGGACATTGTCTTAACTGCAGACCTAATATCTAACAGAGACCATATCGGAGGTTAAATGCCTTTTCAATGTTGAGAAGATGCATGAAGAGGATATTGACCATTGATTGAATCATTGATTATTGAGATACTTGTTTATGGTCATCACAGATAGGGACAATCCACTGAGTCATTGCCACATTATTGTGTTAACATTGGGCTCAAACATAGTAGTGTTACATGTGTGTGTTCTAACAACACAACTCTCTGTCGTTTTTGCTGGCCGTCTGCTCTCTGTTCCACCATGCCAGCTGCTCCTTTTCCACCGACGTCATTCCGGCTCTCTGACTACCTCCGTTTGTTCAACTTAGATGCAGAACAACAACGACCCCCCATTCTGTCTCCCTACCTTTTGTACTGAACGGCGAGGCAGGAAGACGGCACAAAATTCCTACCCTTGAAAACACTATTATTGTGTTGTATCGCAGCTTTGTGCATTCCATTGTACTCTCTTTTTGTTAAAGCACAGACAAACATCAGAGAGCTCGCTCTTCCTGTACCTTCAACTTTTTTTGTAAGAGAGTCATCTCCTGCAGTTCAGCTTAGCCCATGTTGTTCAGTTTTCAGCTGCTTTCATGTTGCCTTTGATAGGAGATGATGAAAAGAGCTGATACAGATGTTTTTTTTTATATTAGTTCACTGATTAAATATTCCTTAGCACATTCAATTGAAGGGGGGGTGGGGGGGGCTTTGTTCAAATGACAGATGAGGAACAGCAACAGCTGTCGGCCTTGCCTTTCACCACTGTCGTTTGTCTCCTGCTCAAACCTGCCAGAGCCAGAGACAGCAGATGGGGATGAATGCTGCCCCTCAGATCAAACAGCAAACAAGCACAACTCAAGCCCAACTCTGTTGATCTGGCTAGTGGGAGGAACTCCCCAGTAAACTAGTGGTGTGGACATTAATCAGTGTTTTCCATCTGCAAAGACTTAAGTGGCTGGGACGATTGTAGGGTTTGTTTTTAGTTTTTTTGTCGTTAGCATTTCCACCACTCTGCAGGAACTACTGGACCTGTCACCATGATAACAATTATGAATCATTTTGCTCTTTGCACATGGATTCCAAACATGACAAAAGAGCAATATATTTTCCTAGGGGCAGCACTAACATTACACCAGTCCATTTCTAGGATTAGCACAAGATGGACACTTGGTTAAATGGCTTCATGCTTGATGAACAGTTTTGTTTGGAAGGCACACATGGCTGATTCATTCATACACATGTTTTGATTCTTTTCGTTTGAAACGGAGAGTTCTCCGTGTTTATCCAGCATTCTTTAGAGAATTGTGCAAATGTGCTCAGCCAGAACAATATGAATGTGACTCGTACCATTCCTCAGACAGATTGACTTTTTCCCTGCTAGTCTGCAGTGTTTTCTAGATGGTGCTTTGTCGCACCAGCACAGGCACCAAAGTCACATTAACGCTGCAGCAATCGATCCCCGGCTCACCAAGAGCCAAAGCGCATTTTTAAACATGGCCGATTGATGCCGTGTCACAGGCAGCGCTCCACTGAAGCTCCGCCAAAGCCAGAAAGAAACAAGAGCCGAGGCAGCAAGAAGAGTTTGCTTGTGATCGGGCCCTTTGATGAAGTTTCACTCAACTCACTCACACACGCTCTTCGCCTCCCTCTCTCTCTCTCTCTCTCTCTCTCTCTCTCTCTCTCTCTCTCTCTCTCTCTCTCTCTCTGCCATCTCTTGTCTTGTTCTTTTTTAAAACCCTGCATGTAGAGCCTACAGTCTTATATTTTTCCTGTCTCTTCTCTTATTTGACCTCACTCGTTAAGGCTTCTGTGCGGTGGGGTTGTAACGCTGGAATCTCAGAAGACCATCAATTTGCATCGACATTGACATGCCTATCTGCCAGATACCATCCACAGGGTTTCTGCTGAGGGATGACACAACCATCTTCCCACCCCAGGGGTCTGTGTGTGTGTGTGTGTGTGTGTGTGTGTGTGTGTGTGTGTGTGTGTGTGTGTGTGTGTGTGTGTGTGTGTGTGTGTGTGTGTGTGTGTGTGTGTGTGTGTGTGTGTGTGTGTGTGTGTGTGTGTGTGTGTGTGTGTGTGTGTGTGTGTGTGTGTGTGTGTGTGGGCGCACGGGCACGCGTTTGTGCATACAGTGTCTGAACGGATGCATATGTTTGTGATGCACCCCAGTGGGAATGTACATTTAGTGTGTGTGTGTGTGTGTGTGTGTGTGTGTGTGTGTGTTTGTGTGTGTGAGAGAGAGCTTGGTATGTGAGTGCAGCATCCCTCCCTGGAGCCTCATTAACAGCATTAGGCCCAGCCTGAGGAGGAGAGCGGCCGGCGTGTGACGCTGGGAGGAGAGAGGGGATAGTTTCTGTCGTTTGCCCTTTGCACAGGCAGTGTGCTCCCTTTGCTACATGCCCTGGAAACACGCATTCATTACACGTGTTCCATGTGTGCTGTTCTAAGGTTGCCTATTAATGTGTGCTAGAAGTAATAATAAGCTCTACCTCAATGAACAAGATGTTTTTTATTGAGAGAGTTCCATGCTCCACGCTAACCTCGATTAAAAGTCCCAATTAGTCTAAAGGCCCTTTTACTGGCCTAATGTGGCTACAAGTTTAGACAAATAAAGGCAGGTCTCAGTTAGAAGCCTGGTCAGGTTTTGTGATGGTATAAAACCTCTTAAAGCCCACAGGATGGCCTGCTTGAGCTAGTTATATGCTGCCCCTTTTTTCACTGATGAAATGAAGGCAGACAGTGTTAGCCAGAGTTCCTAAACGTTTAGACTTTTGTCCGTATGCTTTATACATCGTTAGATCGGTTAGATTCTCCGCAATTCAATTGTTCAGTTCAGTTTGCAGAAACCATCAGCAACAAAGTAGGCTTTGGTCGTATCCACTCAGATTTAGCAGCATGATAAACAAGAGGCAAACGAAAGGGCCTACTTTAGCGAATATGTGTTCATTCCTCGAATATTTATATTCCGTTAGTCCGTAAGGGTCCACTGATCAAAAGGATCAAATTGTTTTTCATGAAAGAATAATCGAAGTTGTGAATATTGCCATGTGAAGTTCATTGCTTAATATTTGATAGTTCCATTCCTCAAAAGACTCTGTCTCAGAGCTAGGCCAAATAAATGATTTGCAATTTATATGTTATTGCATAGCCTAATTGTTGTACATGTAGGCAAATATTCCAATGGTTTAAGATAATCCATTTGGCAGTATTTCTCATCTTTGCTTAGCAGAGGTTGTATGTGAACATTTGAGCTTTTTCTAGTGTGGGGATTTTATTGTGGGTATTCACCACAAAGCTTGTTTTTCTGGAAAGTAACTTTTGTTCTATATAATAGGCAAGGAAAGGTAAGCAGTTCCTTTAGCTCCGTGACATTCTGCAGAGGAACTCATTTTGTATGACATCTGCAAGTATGCCTTTAGTGCACTTACACTGTTTTCCCCGAGTCTAAGTAGTTCATTGAAGAATTTTCATTGTGGGTGACTTTATGGTGTTATGTAGCCTAGCGAGGTAGTTCCCTGTGTGCTGTGTGAGAGATTCTATATTTCTTTACAGAGTATCCAACCACCCCTCTGTTGCTATGCCTCCCCTCCTGAATTATATAATCACCCAGCCTAAAAAAAGTCATGGGTTTCCCTGGAGACGTGAGTTTTGGCACATCATTCTTTCTGTCACAGTCCCTCCTCTCAGTCTCTCATCTGTTCTCTCTCTCTCTCTCTCTTTCTCTCTCTCTCTCTCTCTCTTCCTCCCTCCCCCTGTTCTCCCTTTCTCGCTCTGTCTGTCTTCTGCTTTTCGGTGTCTCGATCTCTGCTCTAGCCACCATGTCCTCCTTCTATGTGAGAAATCCCCGCTGCAGTGGACTTGTGATATTGCAGGGATGCTGCATCCACTGGCCGCTTCTTAAATGTCACCCAATAGCCGGCGCCTCTCCACCGGCCAGGGCATCAAACGCCCGCGCCTCGCTGCGCTCCAAAAGGGCTAACCATCCAGCAAAAACGAGCTGTGCTCTTCATCCCTGGGCTTGAGCGTTTTTACGAACAAGTTGCATGTCTGCTTCATTAGCGGGCGTTCTTTTGAAGGTCCTAAACGGAGAGTCCCAAGAGTGCGGTGGCCGGCGTGATTGGGGGCCTGGACGTGGCGCTCCTCGGCCCTGCGCGCCGTGTAAACACTAACTGACTGAGACGTCCCGCGGTCTGAAGCGTGGCCATGAAAGTTTGGACAACATGGAGAAATTGGGCACGGGCGATTTCAGCACGTTGCGTCAGCATCTTTTTCTTCTTCTCCTCCTTTTGCTTTCCCATTCTGTAGCTTTTATGTTTTCTTAGTGGGCCGACAGCCAATTCAATAAGTGCACTTCAGACTCAGAACCCCCCCCCCTCCCCCCCACACACACACACACACACACACACACACACTCTCTCTCTCTCTCTCGTCTACCTCGCCGTCAGTCATCATCTGTGTTTGGAGCAAATTGTCCTTTTAACTAGGCAGGTGGGCGTGCGGGAGCAGGGAGATGCGGATGCCGTGCTCCTCCAGCCTGGCGCGCTCACCACCTACCCACCTACCCACCCCCACCGCCAGCCGTCTCCCCGCTCACCCACGGGCATCGCCGCGCCGCGGCCGTGCATGTGGGCGCGCGGCGTGAGTGGCACTTCTCTTCCCAGTAAACAGCACGAAACCCGCCGCAGCACTCCATCGATTTATTTCAGGCTACAGGCCCCCTAATCCAGATCCATGGCGTCTGAAGTGGACCCTTCAAAACGGCTCGCAGAATAAACAAACGCAAGATCGCTCATTGTCATCTCCTCCAGTCTCAAGCATCGCACAGTTTATTTATTGCGTGTTTGGGGGGCCGAGGCTGACTGGATAATGGCGTGCGTTGCGACGCTCTCGTGGCCAAAGAAGCCTACTTTGGGACGCCACTGCAGCGTCCCGTGGCGGTGTCGGGCCCGTAAGTGGCAGACCCTGTCACACACTGCTGTGGCGCGGTGGCTGAAGGGGCGTGGGTGTGTGTGTATGCCGGCAGTCATTAGCATCCGAGTGGTCTGCCGCTACCTGCCGCCGCTCCACCTGCCATCCCTCGTTAGGCGCGCGGGGTCCAGACGCTCCGGGCGGGAAGTGCCTCTCCTTAATTGGCTGTTTCCCGTCATCAGCGCGGATGGGAACGTCCGGCTGGCATGCAGAACTTCCATGTGGAGAGGCATTGATGTCCAGCCTGTGTCTGCTAAGATGTCTACTGCAGGAGTGACCGAGACGCATAGGGCAGGCCTCTGAAGTGTGTTTCACCCAAGTGCAGCCTTGGTCCTGTGCTCTTTGTCTTTATGTTCCCATCTCTCTCCATCTCCCTCTCTTATTTTCTTTCTCTCTCTCTCTCTCTCTCTCTCTCTCTCTCTCTCTCTCACGGTGTTGTAAGCATGGCTCCCATGCATGTGTTGAAGGTGAGCAGAATGCCCTGCACTGTGAAGATGTATGAATTGTCCACAGAGCTGGCCATTGGACTGCAGTGGTGTGAGACTGCAGCTTGGCTCAGCTGCAGTGGTGGCGTGGTGTTGTGTTGTGCATGGCCTCGTAAATTCTCCACAGCTCTGATGGGGGAAGGAATGAACGCCACCTGCCCTTGGCTGCATTTCTCATCTGTGGCAACACATGCAGCAGATACACCCTGATTTATGGTTGTCCTCGCCTATTCACTACCTTTGTGTTTAGATTGGCTGTGTGTGTGTGCGTTTAGGTGTGCACGTCAAGGTGTGTATGTGTCTGTGAGAGGTAGAATACTATTCAGTAAATTGCACAGTGCACAGTAAATGTTCCACTGTTGCTTGAAATAATCTAACAGCGTAATTACAGTTTGCTCTGACACATTTCCTGCCTGTGTGTGTGTGTGTGTGTGTGTGTGTGTGTGTGTGTGTGTGTGTGTGTGTGTGTGTGTGTGTGTGTGTGTGTGTGTGTGTGTGTGTGTGTGTGTGTGTGTGTGTGTGTGTGTGTGTGTGTGTGTGTGTGTGTGCTCGTCCTCCACTCTCCCCCATTAGATCCCGTACCTGGCGGACGGCGTGCGGATCCACGGTGAGAAGGTGACTGAGGCGCTGAGGCCCTTCCACGAGCGCCTGGAGGCCTGCTTCAAGCAGCTCAGGGAGAAGGTGGAGAAGCAGTACGGGGTCAAGACTCTGGTGAGACTCCCTCAAGCGCTTCTCCTGTGTGTGTGTGTGTGTGTGTGTGTGTGTGTGTGTGTGTGTGTGTGTGTGTGTGTGTGTGTGTGTGTGTCTGTCTGTCTGTCTGAACTTTATGACTTGGATAAGTTTAAGGGAAGAAAATGTAATGAAACTAATGGCCTAATCCCCAAGTTTACTTACACCAATCAGGTGTGTCAATCTCCCAGGCTAGAGCTGTAATCCTCTATGGGCTCTAGCTGCTACTACACTATGCCCAAACAGTCATTATTTCACAGAAATGGGCAAAGATCAGAAAGTTAAGTTACTCAAAAAATACTCAAAAATGCCGTGAAGGCAAAATCTGAAAACATGCGCTTTCTTGACCAGATCGGTGTGTCCACGGCATCTCAAGTGACCTTCCCTGGCTGGACGCTAGTATTAAGTCCATATATTAAGTGCACTTGGGCTTTGTGTACTCAGCGGTGTTGTGCACACAAATAGCAAAGCGCAGCCAGGCGACCTTGTTTTCACTCCATCCTTACAAAGTGGCCAGAGCTTATTTATCGCCCCCCCAATGCCTCCCTCTGCTGCTGCCTGTACCCAATCTTTCACCGGTCGCCGACACACCCGCGCTGCCCGCCGCACACGGCTCTTTATTGTGGCCCGCGCTGTGGGCTCTCCACCTGGGCGCGGCGGTGGCAGGCAGTGCTTATTGATCGCAGGCGGGGGCAGGGGGTGTTTCCCTTAGGTGGACTGGACCTGCTGCCCTCTGTGCTGCAGCTGCAGCTGCAGCGCTGGTGGAGAGGGATGGGCAGGGATGGGTGTGTGTGTGTGTGTGTGTTGTGTGTGTGTGTGTGTGTGTGTGTGTGTGTGTGTGTGTGTGTGTGTGTGTGTGTGTGTGTGTGTGTGTGTGTGTGTGTGTGTGTGTGTGTGTGTGTGTGTGTGTGTGTGTGTGTGTGTGTGTGTGTGTGTGTGTGTGTGTGTGTGTGTGTGTGCGTGCTAGCAGCTCTAGCATGATGGATCCCCTCACAGAAGACGGCTCAAGGACACAGGCAGCAGGACTAGGGCACGTCTCTCAACACCTCATTTAGCCAAGGAGACTCATGGGGGGGGTGGGGGGGGCTGCAGGAGAGAGGGCTGTGGGCGCTATTCAGCTGAGGAGCTGTCTCGCACTCGTAAGGGACTGGGAAGGGTTGTTTTTGGAACGGAAGTTTGTTTTAAACTCTCTGTGCTTTTAGAAGTATATTTTTGGGTAAATATTGTTGCTGCTCAATAAAATATGTATGTCTGTATCTCTCTCTCTCTTTCTCAACCTGTGTGTCTCTGTGTGTGTGTCTGTGTGTGTCTGTATATGTCTGTGTACGTGTGTGTGTGTGTGTGTGTGTGTGTGTGTGTGTGTGTGTGTGTGTGTGTGTGAACAGCCGGGGGTGGACGAGCGTCGTGGCGGTCAGAGGCCCCGCTCTATGGTGCGCTCCTTCACCATGCCCTCCTCCCAGCGGCCACTGTCTGTCGCCTCGGTCACCTCCATCTCCTCCGACAACTCCCCCTCCAGGCCCGGCTCTGATGGGTGAGTAACCACGGCAACGACCCATCCATCACCGGTGCTAGCAGGGCGCCCGCTCTCGCTCTCCCCCCTCCCTCCCTCGCTCGCTCGCTCGCTCGCTTCCAGCATGCTTTCACACGACTGATATGGAAATTGTCACCTGTGAGGTCCTCGACACCTGTGCATCTCAGTGATCCGCTAATCACGCCGAGGGTCCCACTCCTAGCGCTTCAGTCGTTTAGACGCTTTATTCCTCCACCGACTGGCACAGTCGGCCTCTGCTATTGTGAAACAGCACGGCGCGGCACAGCCAGACAGCAGGACACTCCTTTCAAAAGGGAGAAAAGCCTCCTTTGATCAAGTAATTGAGCGCATTTGGAGATATCAAAACAGCGTTTTTATCCAGACACCACATTGAAAAGATGCCAAGAATCAAATGGTCAGTCAAATAAAAAAATAAAAAATGCAAGCAAGAGAGAACACCCTGACTACATCAAGGAAATTCTTGAAGGTCTTGTTGGGTGCAATCAATATCCTGCCAATTACTATGCCTCTGGAAGGGAATTGATGCTATTGGCTGCAATGAGAGGCCCAATCAGAGGTCCCCAACTACTGTGAAAGATTCATTAGTGACTTTTGCCCGGAAAAAAAACACACACACACACCAGCCCTCAGCGATGCGCTCATAAAGACTGTCTGTTAGCAAAGGGCAGCGTGGCGCCCGGGCTGCTATTTGACTATTTAATCCATCTCATTAAGGGGAGCGGCATTTGCCCCGACACAGTGGCTGGATCATAGCCACACATGAAAGGCCTAATGAGCAAGATGGAGAGCCCCCACAAAAGGCACCGAGCTACCGAGTACCACACTCTCTCCGCGCGGCTCCCCTTGCTTTTGGAGGTCACCTTCAGAGGGGGATTGATGTTTTTGGGGGTCGAGTCGCAGCGTGTTTTAAGTCACGAGGGTTGTCAAGTACGAAGGCGAATGAAAGGGACGGGGTCTCTGGGGGAGCCACGCAGGGAGCGTAAAAGAGACCAGGAGTCTCATTAGCTCTCAGTGGAATGAGGAGAAGCCTCATCAGTCACAGTTAACATGCAGCCTGCTAGCATAGCGACGGCTGCAGCTACGCAAGCGCTAGCAGATGTCAGTAGACATGCGTTACATACATCATGCAGGCGACAGGCTTTAATCTGTTGACACACGGCTCTGTGGTGATTCAGTGTCCATATACTCATGCGCTATACTACATCTCTGACGGCCCGTCACAGGTTTACCTTGGAGCCTCTGCTGCCAAAGAAAGTGCACTGCAAGTCCCAGGACAAGCTGGACCGCGAGGAGCCGGAGAGGGAGCGCAAGGACAAGGACAAGAAGAAGGAGAAGAGGAACAGCAAGCACCAGGAGATCTTCGACAAGGAGCTCAAGGCCACCGACATCCCCATGCAGCCGTCTGAGACCGTCATACTCTCAGAGATGGTGAGAGGCACACCCACACACACACAGACACACACACACACACACATGCACACACTCTCTCTCTCTCGTTCGCTCTCTCTTACACACACCATGTCAAACTTTTGCCTCACACATTCATCAAAATGCAAATGCAGAGCCAGTCACAAGTGTATTCTTCTCATGCATATTCATGTGTAAAATGATAAATTCTCTGCATACTCTCACATACAGTATGTTAATTGAATGGCTAGATCTAGCCACATATAGAAGCCGTTCCTCTCTCTGGATACTGGTCCTTGAATAATAAGGCAAGCTGTGCAGCTTAAGCCAGAACCTTGTGGTGGCCAGCTGTGGTCAGAAGGGCCCTTTGGAGAGTATAGTGGACGCCTCTTATGTGACGGTCATAAGCAAGTGTCCCTGGACGAACGTGTCCTGGTCTGGCTTTTGCCGGCCTCTACAGTATGTCACGACCGATGAAGGTGCTGCCCGGCGCTGGCCGGTCCTTTTTCCGAGCGCTCCAGAAGTGGCACCGCTGGACCGGGTGGATTTTATGCCAGCCACTATTTCAGCGCCACTGTGTCAGCTCCCGTCTCCGCTCCCCCCGCCAAATTGACCAGGGCTGAAAATCAATTGTGCTTTCATTGAGAGCGCGCGGAGGGAACGGAGCGGCCCTATCTCTGGCTTTTGCTCGGCTTTTATGTATTTTCAAAAAGCGGCCTAATATTTGTGGAGAGATCATCGCCCACGTGTTTGCGGAGGATGAACAAGCCTATTGAGATGGGAAAGCAATTTCCCCCTGTAGTGGCCCTCCAGTGCTGTGTTGTGATGTGGCTCATGGGGAATGTATTAGTGATCAGAAATAGCCCATTTGGATGATGACTCTTGCCACAACTGCTGGGTCATGTTCCTTGAGTGAGTGCCGATCACGGTTGTTCCTTCACTTAGTTCTGCTAATGAAGCCATTCCGAAAAGCTCTTTCCCATTCAAAAGGAGGGAGTAAATAGGTTTTTAACACCATGAAATGCTGTCTTGTAGTGATATGCACTTCACACATTCAAATTTCTGAATCACAGATTTTGAGCTGGAATTATAGTCGCAATAATAGCTGCATGATCACTGTAATGGTGAGCCTGTAGCTGTCATTATCATCAAAACAGCGTTCTCCTCTCCGAGAGTGCTGCCATTGTTTTGGAGCTTTTGGCTTGATCTTTGGCCATGTTTTTTAAGCTCACTTTTGAAAAGAATCACACCCACATTTTCACTTTTTAAAAAAAAATCTCTCCTCGCAAGAATGAGAAAATAAATCTGGAACAGCTCGCAGCAGCGCCAACATTCCCTTGACGACGACGCCTTTGATACGCAGTTTGTGGCCAGATATGAACTAGTGTGGGCAGCTGGTTAGTTAGCCAGTGTAGTAGTCATCAGGCTGTGCAACTCTGTGGGGGGGAGGGGGAGCTGCAAACTAGAATGTCACTTTCATTTCATTTCATTTCATTTCATTTCATTTCATTTTTTTTTTTTATCATTTTGAACTATCTGAAATGCCATCTCCTCCTAAAGATGAGTTTTAAAGTGTGCCCCCACTTAGAATTCTCTGTCTAAAGCACATTATCCAAGTTTGGCATTTTGATTATAATGCTTCCAATCAGCAACACACTCACATATACACATGCCCCCCCACTCCCTGCTTCTGTCCCTGTGTCACATGCACACTAACCCTCCCCCTCTCTTCCTCTTCATCTTGTCTCTCTCTCTCTCTCTGTTCTGCTCTCAGATCAGTCCACTGAGGCCCCAGAGGCCCAAGAGCCAGGTGATCAACCTGTTGGGCCCCGACCGTCGCCTCTCGGTGTCCCCCGGCCCCCCGACCCCCTCAGGCACGGCGGCGGCAGGTGCCCCTCCTCCCATCACCCCCCGGGCCAAGCTCTCCTTCAGCCTCCTGTCGGGCTCCAGTGAGTACCACCCCCCCCCCCATCAGCGCCGCTCGTTGACCGCATCGACGGAGCCATCGATTAGCTCAGCCGTGACCTCGCCGTAACGCGCCGCGCCCGGTACGAGAATGGGCCAACGTTTTCTAAGACACCCGCCGCATGACAAGTTAATGAGCTGTCTTTGAAGAGGAGAAGCGCAGATGGCAACGTATTGCTTCCACCTCGGAGTGGTCATTCCAGCCCATTTGCGAACAGCGGCGGCGCGCTAATGAAAATGGCTGTCAGTGTTGTTCCTGGACAAGGTGCAAAATGACAGATCCTACGGCACGACACTCTGACCTGAATCTGTCCAGCCGCGCTCGTCATATATTGAATTAAACATTAAACATTACACATTCCCCATCTGACATCCCCCAGACCTGCTCTCTGTCTGCTCCAAGCAGCCCTGGTTAGCATAATCAGCCTCAGACTCCTAACCACGCTTGAGCGCCAGCTCTATTTGATGTGCGTTGGCTGGAAGAAATCCTCCTTGTAGTTCACTTTGTTCCCAGCGCTCAGTCAGTGAAACAGTAGAAACCTTCTCTCACTCTATTTGTTGATTTATCCCTCCATCTTTGCATCATTTCATGACAGACAGCCTCTTATTTCATCAACCCACGACCTCCCTGTCGTAGACTTACACCCCCCCCCCCCCCCCCCACCCCTTGAAGGTTGTAGCCGTTACACTGCGGTGTCATCAGCTCCAGCGTCTCCTGAGTTAGCCTGCGGTCCAAACAGGCTACAGAGAGGATCAGACAACACCCAGACTGTTCCCACGGTGACGTGCACTCACAGCGCGGCCCGTTTGAAGTCGGGGTGGGGTGGGGGGGGGGTTATATCTGCTTCTTGACGGAGGAGACATTACATCAGGACTGACAAACAGGATTTGAGGTGATTGCGATTTCTAACCCCCTGTCTTTGTGCCGTTGATTGACAGATCTGGAGCTGAACGGGACAGGATGCGCGGAGAAAGGGGAAGTCCCGCCCCCGCTGCCGATGAAGGGCAGCATGGCCGACTACGGGAACCTGATGGACAACCCAGAGCTGGCCAGCCCCACCACCCCTCCCCCTCCCCCACCACATCTGAGGGTAGGGACCCATCTCCCCCTATTGCCATCGCATGGAAGAGTTTATGTGTGTGTTTGCGTGACACAACAAAAAAATCTGTGATTTTATGAGTATGCTTGTAAATGAGTACGTGTGGTGGTTTGTGTGTCCATATGCATGCAGATGGGTTTGTGTGAGATTGTGTGTGTGCTGGGGTGTGGGGGAATGTGTATGCATTATGTAAGTGCGTGTGTGTGTGTGTGTGTGTGTGCGTGCGTGTATGTGTGTGTGTGTTTATGAGAGTTTGTATCCCACACTGCTCTCAGTGTGAGTGTAGGTCAAACATGGCTCCCCAGGCCGTTATTGATGTGCGCTTTACAGCGCGCGCTCAGCGCCGCGGCCTGATGGATGACACGATTACTCCACCTCCCCATCCATCCACCCGCCGCCCCCCTCGCCTGCGCCTGTCCTCATAGGGGCTCTCTCCTCCATCTCCCCATCACTCCTGCGCTCCTCTCCTCTCTGCTCCTCTACTCACCTGTCCTCCGCCACCTCCATCCCCCATCCCCTATTCTCCCTCTCTCTCTCTCTCCCCCTTCTCTCTCTCTCTCTCTCTCTCTCTCTCTCTCTCTCCCCCTCTCTCTCTCTCTCTCCAGTCCCTCCTCTGTGATCGGCCCTTCACTAATCTTGTTTATCCACTAGTGCGTGTCACGGACAGCTAGTAAAATGGAGTCCTGCGCAGATAACTGGCACAGCGAGGTGACAGTGATTTACTGGGAGCAGATGCTCTCACAATAGACTGACAGCAGCACCCTCTCACCAGGACTGTGCGCGTACACACACACACACACACACACACACAGAGAGAGAGCCTAGATGGTGTGTGTATTAGTGTTTGTTGCGGGCTGCCTGAGCCATTGATCATGTGTTAATCAGTGACATTGAGCCTGGTGTGTCATCAGAAGTTGCGAGGGGAGGAGGCGCAGTCTCTCCTCCCCTGGGGCGCGGGGGAACAGCGGGGGGGATGAGAGCAAGTTGAAGGTGAACACCTCCACCTCCACCCCCACCCCCGCCGCATTATCAAACTTAGACGCTGCACCACAGCAAAGTTCTCCGATAAGAAGAGAATGGCAGCGACGGAGACAGACTCCCGACACGCCGCGCGGCGCCTTCCGGAAAAGCTCCCCACTCCTACCTGTCCTTGATAGTCATCATTAAAGCGCCGAGGTATCAGCTTACAAACCTGAGCCATGGAGGGGGATTATAGCGAATCGAGGAGTGCCAGTGTCTGGCAGCATACGGTAAACGCATCAGGGAGAGATGGAGCGGCTGTGTTTGAGAATCCCAGTGGAGCCCATCTGTTTGGAGTGTGTGCATTAAAGTGGTTAGCATCTGGGGTGGGTACATTAGTTGTCGGTTATTGATTTTTTTCCTCTTCTTCTTCTTCTTCTTCTTCTTCTTCTTCTACTACTTCCTCCTCTTCTTCCTCCTCTTCTCTCCCTTTGTGTTCTCAGCATCTGCCGCCCCCCCTGCCGAGCAAGACTCCCCCTCCCCCACCACCGAAGACGACAAGGAAGCAGGCCTCCATCGATTCTGGAATCGTACAATAAGAGGCAACGTTAACCTGCCAGGAGGAACAAAGCGATTAGAACTGATCTGAACTGAACAAACATTGAAACTCCTCCCCCTCCCACCCCCAAAGACTGAATTGAAATTGTGTATTAGTGTTTTAAATGTAGAACCCCTCCCCCCACCTTCCCCCAGTTTTGGCAAAGCTGAATACCTCATGAAGGTGTGCATCTGCGATCGCTGCTCTCCTCTAGGAGTGAGTGCGCTCCACTAGGGAAGCTGTGCAAATGATGAATCAAGCCCTGGAGTGAGCGGTCAGCAGTGGACAGCCCTCCTCCTGTACTTCTCCAGGTCACCTCCACAACAGTGTTTTATGAAATGCCTTTTTCTCCTTTTTTTGATGAGTACATTCTGACCAAGCAACCAACGGCCAACCAAGGACCACTTTCAGGAAACTGAGGTTTGATTGCTTTATTCTGCAGCGTTTTTATAAGGGTAGTTTTCTCCATATAGCCACACTGTTCTCAGTGTATCACACTGTACAGAGTTGTTTTTGTATATATAAATATATATATATGATTTTATTTTTTATTGTTCTTTTCTTTCTTTGAAAAGTGAATTCATGATGACTTTTATTAACATGACATTAACTGGCATTTTACTCCAAAAAAAGGGCTTGTAGGTTTTCCAATGACAGGGACTGTAAAGGAGCGTATGTAAATGACCTTGTGATGGATTCTTTTTTTTTCCTTTTTGAGAGAGTGTAAACAACTAACTCTCCACCATACTATCATTGTATAGAATTTTGTCATACATTGCTGTAACCATAGATTCCAGTAACATCAAAAATGTTCCAAAATTCACTACTGACTTTGAAATAAACTCTCTAAATGTATGTATTTTTAAATTGGTGGTGTGATTCCATGTCTCTGCGAGTTGTCAGAGTCGAGTAAATGAATGTAAATGCAGCTCTTACATCTGGGCTACTCAGCCACACTGTACCTTAGCTGACTGCCAGGTCTGCAGATGTTGCTCAGGGGTGGAGGCAGATGAAACATGGCTGTGTGCAGTGCTCCTCTGACTGCGCTCCTCTCCCCCATCTCATCTCATAGGAGTTAGTCAGGCCCTTCAGCAAGTGGCAGGAGAGCCAGAGATGAGGCTCATCTGAATCAGCCGGCCTCTGATAGTAAGGCTTCAACACACACAGCAGCTGAAATGAGAAAACAAGCAAGCAAGCATAGATACGTCTGTTGTTATGTTGAAAATATCCTCTACCATTCTGGTCTGTTACACTGGACTTAAATGTACCACTCTCACCACAACATGCAGACAGCATTTTTGTGTGTGTGTGTGTGTGTGTGTGTGTGTGTGTGTGTGTGTGTGTGTGTGTGTGTTTTGCAATTGTATGAATGTGTATATGTGTGCAAGAGTGTATTTGTTAGCCCATGTGTCTGTATTCGTCATTCTCACAGGGTTGTCTCTTAGCAGGCAGAGGATAGCTGGACCTCATTAAATTCCTTGGCAGAGTAAGAGGAGTCAGGGGACAGTGGACTCCACAAAAGCACAGATATTAATGGGAGAGAAATGAGCAATTACCGCGTGGCCCCCAGTGGGATGGAAGAGTCCGGAAAAAAACGGTGGCACTGAGCACAGCACAAAGACCTGGATGGGATCGTTCATTCCCATAGTGTGAGGGAATTATAGCACAAATTTAGCTCTGAGAAGGTCTTTTTGAAATGCTAAAAGAAAGGAGGAAATGGATACGTTCCGGCTCTGTTCTCCGTTATGAGCCTATCTCAGCCCAGCCAGATCTGGGGCATTTCTTTGCCTCTCTGATAGGAAGGTGTAGGATTCTAGCACAATCAGTGTTGCCTGTGGCTAGTGGATCTGTGAAATATGACACTGATTGAATCAAGGCAGTACTCAGTCAGCAATGTTCCCATCAGAAATTGTATGTGATAGATAGATAGATAGAAAGGGATAGTCCAGAAATGAACATTTCATTTACCACAAAGCGTTGATTATCTGCGTCTCATGTGAATATGAACCGTACGAAAGCAATATGAAACATACCCATAGCTCCATATGCTAAATTCCTGTAATGGTTGTACTCAGACACCTATAGCTATTGTTTGCCCATTAACCATGAAATTCTGAGAATATCTACAAAATGCAATTTAGTATTTACTAGCACTAAGTGCTAGAGGTGACAGTAACTCTCAGCCTGTTTACTGTTGCTACTTTGATGCGATTTCTGTGCCTTTTTTGACATGACTCTTTTGAAGGCAGTTGAAAATAAGAGGGCTAAGCTATTTGAAAAAGCACTGCTTTCTCAAGGTTTTCCTCCAGGTTGGTAAAGCTGTGAGGTGCACCATGTGTGCCAGGTTGAATATTTAAGAAGTTTGTGTATTTTCTTTAAGTTAATTAAACTGTGCAATATTAAAGCACTGTTATCAGTGTGGTGGCAGCATCAAATGTAATTCTCCATTTTAATGAACTCCATTCTGCTTGCTATCTTGGAGTCTCAGTAGAATACACAACAATGAAAGCGAGCTCTGAAATGACTGCAGTTCATGATCACAACACCCGTGTCCTATCTAGGACACTTTGGTTGAAGCTGGTTGAATCCAGTTCCGCTGGGCGTGACGCCCCATCTTCAAAGTGAGTAAAGCTGATGAGAAGTCCAAAGGTGACGAGGGATCAGGTGATGTCGTGCTGTTCAGGTGGCACTCAGTGAACGAGGTGTGTGTTGATGTCTTCTCTCACTCTTTCATCTTGACACTGCTGATGTCTGCTTTGCTGTTACAGATGCAGTCGGCCAGACACCTTTCTCATTTCTCCAACCAAGCCCCACTGTATTTGATTGTCCTTTCAGCTGGTTACAGCACATTGTCTTTGCTAATATTCAGATATGTAGTTATGTGTGGGCAACATGAGGTTTTGTCCACCCAGCGGTCCTCTCCTTGCTCCTCTTCAGCATGTGCTGAGCTGCAGGGCCACTAGACTCTGTCCTTCTCCCCTCACTCCAGGGATCGCCATTAACGTGTTCTTAGACTTGGGCTGTTGCTATGCAATTTCTGGATTGTTTTTTTCTCTCATTTTTTTCTGTACCTGCTCTCCTTAACACCCCCCCCCCCCCCCCCGCATCATCTCGTCTCTCTCCCCTCCCTTTCCCTTTCCTTCTCTTGTCTTTACTATGAGACAGTGCCACTTCATCTGTCCATTGCAGGCACTATTTTAAGGTTGACTATTTCTAACAAATTGTATTTGTATTGTTTAGTAACAATATTAAGTATTAATAATTAATATGTGATTGTTTGAATGTTATAAAAAATAATATTTGTTGTGACAAATCCCTTTTGTCTTCTGCAGCTTTGTTATCAATTAGACCTGCATTCTAGGCCTCTAAATGATTAAAATCCTTTAAATGCGCTCATTCCAGCAGGTAACAGAACACAATATGCTACCATTTCACTCCATGCTAAGTAATTCATCAGATCCATTGTTTGCTGACACTAAGTCATTTCCAGCTTATTTACAGTTGAAGAGGATCAACTAACAGCCCTCTTTATTCCCTGTGTTGCGCAGGCCTCCTCACTACACTACGTGCCTGCCATGTTGACACAAGCTTGTTTGTCTTCCGATACTAATGGCAGAGAGTCCAGCAAGAGCTAATGGAGTTTGGGAGCTCGGCGGCTCGCCTTTGGCTATGGGTAAATACTGCCAGCCCAGTAAATCTAGCCTTTATTGGGGCCTTCCTCCAAAAGAGGATTTTGCAATGGCAAAGGTTGACTGGAATATAGTCTGCAGGCCACAGCGGAGATGGGAGGCGGGCGGCAGCATCTGCTTTTTGCCATCTTGATTTGTTTTGTCTCCGCCGTGGCAGCGCGATGTCTTTTGTTGCCCAATAGACGGATGTTAACATCCCAACGCAGACGTGGCGCCAGCCCCCGGCGACCATCATGACTGATTGGCGAGGAGACGAGGAGCCCCTTTGCAATGGAGCGCAGGAGAAATGGCCAGACACCATGGGAGAATGACTTCTCGGGCATGGTAGGCCATTTTATTTTCACATCATCATATATTTCTTGGTTTTTGTGTGTGTGTGTGTGTGTGTGTGTGCGCGTGTGTATGTGTGTGTGTGTGTGTGTGTGTGTGTAGGCCACTGCCTGGGAGCTGTTCTCCTTGCAGTATATGGCCATTTCTTTGATGATGACACATTTGGCTCACATCTGCTTTTTTCACAAACAGCACATGACTAATGATGCTCTCTGCTGCACTGTAAAGGCAGAATAGATTCACACACGCACCCTCTCCTGCCATATCCCTGTTATGAACATGCGTGTAGAGTGGATGACGCACGGATTTCTCTAATGTGCCTGTAGCTTTGCCACAGTTATTAATCACACGGCATAATTCAATTGAAAAAGACATTCTGCCCCATGTGATGGAGCGTGTACGTGTACGGAGTGTAATGGCTGTATATCAAGCACACAAAATGGGAAGTCTGATGAGGGACCCCAAAAAAGCCGTTGTGTTGACATTGAGGTACAAAACGGCGCCCCTCCCATGGGTCTGCCCGTAACACTGCTGGAGATCCTCAGCAGATTCTCATTGCTGATGCTCACTCAGTTCTGAGAATCAAACTGCGATTGTGACTGTAATGTTACACTGATATATTCAGCCAGCCCTGGTCAGGAGCGAAATTGATTCCAGCTCTGGCAATGATTGCACTCATCACTCCCCCAGCAATTTCAAACTGCCAATTATTTAAGAATACTTTAGGCGAGATAAATTGAAAGCACGGGGAAAAGAGAAAAGGCCTTTTTTTTGCCTGGAGCCATCATCATGTTGTGGGCCATGTCTAGACTTCAATCAGATCAGTTTGATTTGGTGTCATATATATTTATACTGCTTTTACAAAACAATGAAATAACGGTCACCAGGTCTCATTCATGACTCATAATAGGATGCATAAGAATACATTCCGTACAAATGAGTAAATTACAAATATTTATCTTCTATAAAAGTGTGGAAGCTAGCCCAATTGACCATGCCCACAGAATTTGAGGTCTGGAAATTCGCTCTGTATTGGACTTGTTCCATTGAGAAGCTTATATGGCCATATGAAAGCTATACATACCAATTGTCTGGATGGCTTTATACAATGATGGACAGATTAACAATGGTGCCTATATAGGCATTCATGTCACCTCTGCCTGCTTAATTTGATTTAGTTTACAACAAAAAGACAAGCTAGATATTTAGATTTAGCTACTGTATATAGTCTGTTGGAAAATATATTGACTAAATAATAAAAATTATTTTAAAAAAAATGAAAACAAGCAGGATTCACGTTTCTCTGCTCTGATTGGTTGGGTTTGTCCAATTGGGTGCAGAGGCATTTTCCCTCTGTATCTGTTGAAACACGTTACATAATGACATCCTATTGATACAGTGCTAGACTCAAACTCTGAATAGAATGGCTATGTCAGGTTAGTTCACTCTTGGAACAATTACTATGAAGACAACTATAACTATATCGACATGAGTGTCCACACAGACCAATGAAAAGGAATGTCTCTCCTGTTGATCAATATACTGTATTGTCAATGTGAGATTTGATTGGCTGATTGGCTCTCAGCTTTTTATCGATCTTAAAATCGCTCTGAAAGTGATCGCTAACGATATTGCTCTTCATGTCCATTATGGTCATAGTATGCAGTGTGTACGTTGTCATTCATATGATGTAAAGAGATGATTGCCATTATTGTTCTAGTTCTCATTGCTGGTGTGAAGGGCTCTCAAGGCAGGTGTGGAACAGGTGAAAACTGAGCAGAGAGAGAGAGAGAGAGAGAGAGAGAGAGAGAGAGAGAGAGCAGTTCAGTATATATTGAAACCTAACTTCTAACGTATCTTAACTGCTCTTCTGTCTTAACTTGGATAGGCTGTGTTCACAGGAGAACTGGATCCTAGCTGGCTCACAGAGGAATCATTCTCCTCACACTCGGCTTCTGCAGGCAGGAGCAGAGATTCCTCATCATGTCACATGATGGAGAGAAAACCGTCCATCCTAGACAGCCTTTATTACAGATTAACACCCCCAGCCAATTCCAACATGTTCAGAGAGAGAGAGTGAGTATGTGTGTGGGACTGTGCATGTGTGTGCGTGAACTAGAAAGAGAGTGAGAAATAGGATCATCTGAATCAGCATGTCATTAAGCTTTGGTGCTAGTTGTTTGAAAGGAGGACCTAATCAAAGACTGAGTACACTGTACATGCAGCTGATTGATGCCTCTGGGCTTTTCAGGACATGACCAGATAGTTCCAGCATGTAAGTTCTGTGCACAAGATCCACTCTCTAGATTCCAGATGTTTTTCACTTTCATACATTCAAAAGCATACATTAGAGCCTCATCACTACTGCTTAGAATATGCCCATACACAGTGGTTTGTAATCATGAGATGATCAATGGACTGATTATCTGATTCTTTATTGATTGATTGGCTTGTTGATTGATTGAAGTGTCAGTTGTGCATGTGTGTGTGCTGCTGCTGGGACTAAGGGTGAGGTGTTGTGAGGGATGTTTGTCAGACAGAATGGCAGGAGTGTTAGTGACAGTGCTGAGGAGGTGTGTGTCACAAAATCAAGGAGCGATGTGAAATCATGCGCCTTTGTAGGCTGTTGTTTACCTTTTATGAGACACTCAGGAAGTTCAACAAGATGGCAGTTTGTTTTTTCTTCTCCGGCTCCAAATAAGCCCCGATGTGATCTCTCTGACATTCCACTGGCACATGATTCATGGCTTATTTGGCAGGTTATGCCTTATGGACCTACATTTTTTGTTTGTTTGTTTGTTTGTTTGTTTTCTAATGTAATTCAGACAGGCGTTTGGAAGTGCTGTATATGACGCCTGTCATTGTAGGGGTTGGTCCTCTTTGTGGCATGTTTGATGAATATACAGTACGTATGCGTTTTCTCCTGGGAGCACATACTTAATCTCTTTGGTACAATTAACTCAAAGCCGCTGATCCCTTGGGGATTTCCATTTTCTTTACTGAAGTGCTTTGTTGAGCTTTAGATAAAGCTTGCAAACGCAGAGAGAAAGCAGCCATCAATTATTCAAGTGTTCTGCAGTGACTTTCTGACTTGTATTAAGGAACGCGTCTGTGATATCGACAGAGCATCTTCTCTCTGTTCTCTCCTGCTCGTGGTGCTGACAGCACAACACTGCAAATGTTTGAGTGCCAAGACTTTCATCTCTGCAATCGTGAGGATTGCAGAGAGTTGTTTGGCAAAATAAATCTGAATCTTAATTCACCTACCTGAGAATAAGCTGGTAGAGTACAACAATCAGCTCATGTCTGCTTAGTTTGTTTTATGGCATCCAGTTTATTCTTTTTCCTCAACATTAAACATTTTTTTTTATTATTTTAAATCAGTGACTACTGACTACTTCATTGGTCTACTCAATGAAGGAAAAACTTTTTCAATGTGCATTTGTATTCATAATAGAGAATTTGGGGTGAAACTAAAGTAGTGAGGGTGTTATGGTGGCAATGATGGATGAATCCAACAAACCTTACAGTTTACAGTTTACATTTTTTATATGTGTGGTAACACCGAAAGTACAAAGTTTGTTTACTTTGCATGGAAACACTTGGTAATAAAAGGCATAGCAATATTCTGCATATTTCATGTACTCGACAGGGAAAAGGTCTAAACTCACTTAGTTGTTTGCTGTCAACATCTCAAATGTGTTCCCAAGGACATTCTGACAAGGTGTGAAATGATTTTATGTTATAATCAACCACCTGCTTTTGCTATTCATATTCTTATTTTGCATCAAATGAATTCTGGAACAACAATAGTTTATTTGATGAGTAGAATGATTTTCAATATATTGCAGTAATGTATGTCAGCTTGGGCCCATTCTCCCAATTGAAATGGCTTCCGAAATCATGTCCATATTGCTTGACAGTGAATGGACCCTTGACAATTTCAGTCTCAGTTTTCCGTTTCATTTGAAGGTTGTTTTGGGCACGACTGTCATTATCACACTATTATCACCAAAATAGCACCTGGGCATCACCGGGTGTGCAACTCAAGTGCTCAGTTTGTAGAGCGTAAAAATACTTTTAGAAGACATGACTAA
>NC_085015.1:27430049-27510049 GCF_963854185.1 Sardina pilchardus
CCCCTGGCCAAAGCACTAAGATGACAGTTGCATGGAAAAACAGGAGAGCGCTACTTTTTACCAGGAGAAAACCTTATAAGACGTGTAGAGGCACAGTAGAAATGGCACATAACAGGCAGTTGTGTGTGTGTGTGTGTGTGTGTGTGTGTGTGTGTGTGTGTGTGTGTGTGTGTGTGTGCACCAGTAGGGTAGGCGAGAGTAGGAGGAGAAGAGAGGAGAAGGAAGTGAGTGGACAGAGCTATGCTGCCTTATATGTGTAGCTGGAATTCTAGGTTAAGGGTGATGAGGAATACTTTGATCACTGCCTTCTGCATTGATTTTGCAGGTCCTACTATATGGAATATAAGAGAGACCGGTTGGTAAACAGAGTACCAAACATAAGAAATGTCTTCATATGAACAATGCACTGCCTGATAATCTAACATAACATGAAGTTTGATTTATGATGAATGGCATGCCACAGGCCATCCAGATGGTGGTGGGATATGAGCCCTGGTCAATTTAAGGCCGACAATTTAAGAACTCTAGAAATGTCTGCCTCGCAGCAGCCGCACAGGGTTAGAAAATTGTTCTAAAATCATGTGCGTCAAGCCCACACCACTGACCGCTGTGTCCAGTGGGCGCTGGCCTTTAGGCCCCCCAGAAAAGGACAGGTGTTGTAGCCAGTTCATCAATATCACCAACATAGCACAATAGGAAAAGACAAATGAATAGATTGAAGTTGTTGACTGCCTGGAATTGTATATGGGACAATGATTGCGACTGGTGCACTATCTTGATGCAGGTTGCGCTAGAGTTGAATGTTTGTACTCTAGACTTCAAGATGGAAATGGTGTCTGCTTCTTGGGATGGAACAGGATGAGTCTAAGAGTAGTAGACTTTGATACTCTTGCAATTACAGAGTGGGAGTGAAGAGTTCTTGGTTTGCAGTAGTTGACAGTTATTTCTTTGAGGTAGTATGGAGCTAGGTCATTCAGAGATGTGTATGTTAGGAGTACTTTGAAATCAACTCTTTTGACAGGGAGCCAGTGAGGAGAGGCAAGCACAGGTGAAAGTGTACATCTGTCTGTGTTAGCAAGTGCAACAGCGTTTTGTGTCATTAGGAGGCTCTTTAGGCAAGGCAAGTTTATTTCTATAATGCAATTTATATACAGAGGGAAATGCCATTCTGCAGTAAGTACACTAATAGTAAAGCAATGCATGCAAGGACAATAGCTTTAAAATAGTTTAAAAATGAATGCACATAAAACTGAATAATTAAAAGACCTAAAACATTGAGTGCATCAGATTAACAGGAAGTACCAGTTAGCAGAAAGCATCTGAGAACAGTTTGGTTTTAAGTCTAGATTGATACTGGCAACAGTTGGAGCATTTTTAATGTCATTTTGAGGTTGGTTCCAAAGCTGAACCGCATAGCAGCAACCACAAAATTGCTTCATTATATTTAGTTCTGACAGTGCGTTTACCAACAATTATTTCCTCTGTGATCTAGGGGTCTGTAAGGTGTGTATTACTGAAACGTGTCTGATAAGTCATTTGGGTCTTTCTCATTTAGTGATTTATAAACAAACAGTCCTAGTTCTGTGACTTACTGGAAGCCAGCCCAGGGACTTTTAAGTGTTGAAGTGGTCAGTTATTTCCATTTTCATGAAAACTAGCTGCTGCATTTTATATCACCTGGAGCTGTTTTATGTTTTTTGTAGGAAGGCTTGTGAAAGGCATCAATCAATCTTGTAGAAGTTAAAGGCACGTACGAGTTTTTCTAAATCATGTGAGTTTAGGGAGTTGTTGCTGCATCCAGACAGGAGAGCTTTACAGTAGTATAGTTGTGAAGTAAAAAATGTGTGGGTATGTTTACTTCTGCATATTGATGGGGTAGGACTTATTTTGGCAATGTAGTATGAGACCTGTTTCTATGTGTTTTTATGTTTTTGTGTGTCTAAAGATATTTGATGCTTGTGTTGAATGTTGGTGAGATGGTGTCAAGTGTGATTCTGTGTTTAGGACCTTCAATTATAAACTCAGATTTATCTATAGTTTATTATCTGATTAATCCATTGCAGATAGTAAACTATAGATACATCTGAGTTTTTAATTAATACTTTAGTATCAGCATAGTAAAAGTTACAGCACAACATGGCAAAAAAGTAACAAAGTGTGGCTTTGATTCCAGATGCACTGAATGCCTGTCCCTGTATGCAGCTTGATCAGGCCATCTAGTATGGAATGTGATCAGTGCTGCGCTCATAAATCCATCAGTGGGGGCGAGTGTCTCTTGTGCTGAATGAAAGGTCTAGTGATTTAATGGTGCCAGCGCTGGGCACGTGAGCATATGGGCCCCGTGTGGCAGTGCCAGTTTTGTTTTATCACCTGCCATGAAGGGAGCCGTCCAGCACGGGGCTCCGAGAGCGTCCACCCCTGGGCTGCAGTGTTCCGCGTGGGGAGGGCGAGATGGGGAGAGCCGGCGCGTATAGAGGCAGTTTTATAAAGGTCAGCGATGCCCACAGCAAACAAATGAAGTCTCTGGATGGCGGTCACACATCAAACACATAGGCAAATACAAAAGGGAGCTCGCATGACTGATTTAGCCCGACAATAGAGTCGAATTACACCGCAAAATTGACTGCTTTTTAGTACGTCTTAGAAGAACTGCTGTCACATACCACAATAGAGTCCCATTCTCTGTGCTAATTAGAAGTGCTCTGTATTTTCATGGGTGGATTTCTAAATGGTTGATGAAATGTTTGTCATCGAGCATCACAAAGGAGCATTTGTGGCACCTGAAAGTGGAAGCCTTGACATGCTTTAGAGGCTTGGGTATTAGTCAACCCAAGCAAACATTTGTCACCATTGAGCAGTGCTGTGCCATTGTTCCACATGCAGACATTTGCAGGTGTGACTATGAATTGATGCTGTGCTCCTTTTGTTATGAAGCGTCTCCGACGGAACAGAAAAGGTCATCAGAGACATTTGCGGCAAATGACAGTCTATCTATGAGACCTCCCATGTAAAATAGTACTCAAAACCAATTAATGTCCAGCTTGCTGTACTTCTGTGTAGATAGAATCTCTTCAATCGACACTAGGGAACATAGTGTCCTTGGTTTGAAAAATACTTATATTCTTTTTAACCACACTACGCCCTTTTGTGTATTAAAGGGGGCCCTAATCTAAAATTCTGCTCAGTCTGTTGCTATGTGATGGTGTGCACCTTAATTTTTCCTGCACCAACCAGCACAGTGACTATGGGCTCTATTTTGGTGATCAGAAAAGGCACAAAGTGGCACAAAGCATAATGCAAAGCTCATTCTTACACCCAGTCAGTGGCGCATTTTGCGCCATGCACTCATGCCCAGAGGTGTGGCAGAAGGTGTGGTCTGGTGCATGAGCCAAAAATCGCTATCTTACACCCTCTAAAAAATCATTACGCCACTGACCAAGAGAAACCTGGTCAGAAATTCGTGGTTGTTTATATGTTATTTCCTGACCCCCAGAAATGCACACCAGTGTACATCCATGCAAAACATTACCAACTAAAAAAGCACTCAGAGAGCGCAGACCTCCCTCCGCCTGTATTGTTTTTCATAGGTTGTTATACATTTGAACCTAAACTATTCAGATTGCCACCACGTGGCCATACCATGCCATTACACCGATAAGCAAAAAACATAATTTCCTTAAATGTAATAGTTCCTTCCTTGGGTAATTTCTGACCTTCCCTGAAAATGTCATTGAAATCCATTCATTACTTTTATCATACGTTTTTTCATAAGTTATCTTGTTAACAAACACACAGACGGACGGACAGACAAACAAACAAACTCTGATGAAAACTATTCAGATCGCCACCATGTGGCCATATCATGCCATTACATCGATAAGCAAAAAACATAAACGGCTCCGGAATCCCGATGATGACACGGATCACTCCCAAAAATGTAATTGTTTCTTCCTTGGGTAATTTCTGACCTTCCCTGAAAATTTCGAAATCCGTCCATTACTTTTTTGGTTATCTTGCTAACAGACAGACAGACAGACAAACCCCAATGAAGACGTAACCTCCTTAATAATAATAATAATAATAATAATAACTAGAAAAGCACTCAGAGAGCGCTTTTTTCCGTCCATTACTTTTTTGGTTATCTTGCTAACAAACAGACAGACAAACAAACGCCGGTCCCCGATGAAAAAATAATAAAGATATTAAGAAATACATCTCACACTGACTAATTATTCACCATCATTTGCAAATTGGTAATGACGGATAAAATGAAGTAGCCACTTCACCAATAGTAGCAAGTTGCGTAGGTATTTAAATCGACGTGGCTGATTACACCTTACATCATGGCAACAACAGTGCGTGAATTATTGTTCAATCACAAACACGCAAAAGAACACGCCATCACTGAAAGAGCATTTGGTTTGCTGAAAACGTGCTTTAGATGTGTGGATTAGTCAGGTGGCACATTACAGTCCAGTCCTCCAAATGTTGCAGCACTCTTTGTGGCATGTTGTGTGTTGCATAACATTGCCATGCGCCATAGATGTCCCATAGACAGAGATGAGGAAGCATTGCAGGACTTTAGAGGACATGATGCTGAATTGCATGTGCCAATGCCAATGAACTCAAATGCACCAGCAGCAGCACTGGAGAGGAGGAAGGGATCAGTTGACAGAAGAGCTGACACACCTGTAGCCTGGTAAGCAACCTAATAGTTTTGATTTATTTGTTAATCCTGGTCATTTCATTGATTATCAGGACATTTTTTTTTTTTTTTTTTTTTTTTTTTAAATAGTGTCATGCATACAGTATATGATTCTGGATGCACAGTATGATTGTTTAAAAGGAATCCTGGAATATTGGGTTGTTTTTTATTATGATATTTTGAAAAACTGTGGTGGAAAAAAAACCAAATGTGGATTGGCAGGTGGGGTTAAGACGCCCAAACACTGTGCTGTGCAGCATGCTGAAGCCACGCCGGCCTGCTGGAGATCCACAAAAGGGTGCTCCTCCTGGCCAGCGCTGCCACAGCGAGATCTGGCTCAGCGTGTTGCTCCCCTGGACCTGGACGTTGCCCTTCTCCCTCCACTGCTGCCCCCTGCTCCCCTCCGCTGGCTCTGGGCTCGGGAGGAGCTTCAGCCAGCAGAGCTGCAGCAGGACATTCTGCTTCAGGTATTAATGTGAAGAGATACAATGATATGATCCTCTTTTCACAAGCAGGCTGTGTATAGTAGCCATATAACCTGTATGTATAGTAAGCATTGACTTTGATGTTGGACACAGACTTCTAACTCTCCAAATCCCTCAATGCTTTCTGCACTGAAGGTAGAGGCAGCGATGTTCTCCGCTGGCGTCAGGTCCTCGCTCCTAGAGCTGTTTTGGGTTCACGGCGAGCTTGTGCTTCCCCTGTCTCCTGACACCACTGCACTGTTTGCGGCATCCAGCGGCTGTTGTGGTGATGCCAGAAGACAAGGACTCGCCTGACGCCACCTCCTCCCACGCCTGCTTCACCTCGGGGAGTTTTTGGTGGTGTTCTCACATCCCTGTACATAGTGTGCTCGCGGGCCCTCACCTCACGCACCAGTATGTCAGTTTCTTCCTGTCGTCCAGGTAACTGTGCTGTTATAATAGCAATTCGCCATTGTTCAAGCACACCTGTGGTTTTTTTTTTTTTAAAGGGAATGGGAGATGTCACAACCAACACACACCTCTGGTTAATTAAAATAATTAGAATAACTTGTTTTGAACAATGCAGCCAACAAAATCAAGATGGGTTTATTCAGAATTATGATAATATTCTAATTGTGCCCTACACATTCGTCTGAAAAGGCCAATTTCGGAATATTAAATCCCATCTGCGCTTGTTTGTGCAAGGAGTTTGGTCGCTTGCTTTGACACTTGACAAACATTTATGTAAAAAAGAACTGCAAAATGTCAAGATGGAATTTATCTATGGGTGGAAGCATCATAATGTTCAAAGGAGCAGATTTTATGCGCACTTGCTGACCGATAAATTCAGAGACAGAGAGCGTTGAGACGTCATGACACAGACACTAATTCTCCTACATGTCGCTGCCTTATTTAGCACATGCTGATGAACATGTAAATGGGAATATTCTGTTTACATGTTACACATGGAAACATCGTATTCTGAATAGTGCCATAACTAGTTACACATGGAAGAATTCTGAATATTGCCATAACTAGAGTATGGCCCTTCATCGGAATATGTTGTGGAAAAAGTGCAGGAGTAGTAGCTCAAACCCAGACCAACTGAAGGCATATGTATGCAGTTTGGAGTTTGGAGCTCTGCTAGTTGTAAAGCTTCAGACTTGCCAAATGGTGAGGTCAGCAGAAGTGAGGGGTAAACATCATAACATCCCACTGGAGCTCTGGCGCAGGCCACTTCTCTTTGATAGCTGCTTTCAGTGGACTGCTAAACATACGAAATGGACTGGAGTGCAGCTCTGCCTTACCCCCTCCCTCACACTGGCTCTCTTCTCCATTACACCTACTTGTGAAAATGTATCTTGTACCTGAACATTAAAACAATTAGTCGATATCACTTTCCTTTTAATCCCATTAATGTTTCATGTTATGTAACTATTGTTGACGAGAACATGAGGGCATGATACCTTTATGTTAGGAGTTTTTGTTGACTTTGTGATTATGGTGTATTGTCCCAGAATTAATCACATTTCCAGTGTTTGGTATTAGCAAAGGTCATTACAAACTGCAGGTGCTTCCCAAGCAATTATCCAACCGAGATGTGTTGCTAGGTTACCCTCTTTCTGTCTGGCTCAGGAAAGAAAAAAAAAGATTTTGCACAACTTTCTCAAGCCAGACACACTGGAATCCCCTATCAAGTGAGTAAGAGAGAGAGAGAGAGAGAGACAGACAGACAGACAGATAGACAGAGAAACAGCATATTGAAGATTTCAGATCAGTTTGAATTCAGTTTGTCAGTGGTAGAATAGAGGGAGCAGAAAGCGTACAGCCAGTGCAGTCCTATTAAATACATACTGTGTGAGGATCCAGATTGTTACATAAACCTATTGGTAATAATTAGCAAGCTGTAACTACACAGAGGGTAGATGACCTCATTAAGCTGTGGATGTGAATACTCCTACAGCAAGTGGGAATAAAGTCGCCTTCATCAGTGGTCAGTGCTCCTCGGTCAGTGATCTCACCAACACACAGCAAGCACTGAAACATGCTATGCTAAAGCTAACGACTTGATGAATGGCCTGACATACATGGGTGGGCATCTGACATTATGAGACGCTGAATTCAGAAGCAAAGCATTGACCTTTCAAGTGGAGAATATATTTCTGCAGCAGAACACAGCAAAAATGATGCATCCCTTAATTTAACATTAACTGGTTTAGCCATAAATTATAGAGACAGGCTTGGATTATAGTGCATGGAGGGCATTTGTAACTCAGTCTGTCTCCAAGCAGCTTGGAACGGCGAGGGCAGGAACAACCTCTCTGTCGGAGAAATGAAGCTGTAATTTCATGGGGACGATCGATCTGTCTGTGTGAAAATGTTACTTGATATTTGGAGGAGGAAGCAATGCTCTCTAATGCAAGCCTCAGTGAAGTCTCCTCATAAACAGAATGCTGAACCCTCTTGTCATAGCAACACAACAGTAGCCAATTCAATAGCAGTCTCCTCTTCCGTGCAAATGCTTTTTGCTTCTCCAAATCAGATGTACAGTCTTTATCCAATTCACTACCAAGCAAAAATGCAAATGATAAGGGTGCACCCAATACAAATATTTGAAATTCCTGTCAGAGCACCTGTTCCTTGAAATTATCTGCCCTGTTAACTTTTCAACACAAATGCAGTGGATAATCTGGAACTAATATTGTCTTGTGCATAATAAATAGCAAGGTAATATATGTCAGGAATTACTTTGAGATTTAGTACCATGTAGGGCATCCTTGATATATGGCAGCCTAGCACAGTTTATCACAGCTCTGTGGGCTAGACTAGAGCATGTGCTTGGACTGGAGCAACACTGCCCCCCTCTGGTGGTGAGTGAAATTAATGTAGAATAAAGGGCCGCATAGATTCACTTTCATAGCCACCCTTCATACTCATATGCATATTTTATTCCCTTCTGACTATAACATACAAAACATGCATTCAGTTTAAGTGTTCCTATATACAAACCATCACACACACACACACACACACACACACACACACACACACACACACACACACACACACACACACACACATTCACACACTCTCTCACAAACACACATTTTTGAGTAGAACTTAACACACATTCAAATGTCATCTGGTTAATGACCCTGACAGAAACACTCAATACTTCTTTGACCGTGTCCTAACCGCCCTCTCTCGGTCAGCTAGGCTACATGCCCTAAAGAAAGGGCAGGAAAAGGACTGTTTCTACAGCCAGTGTACAATGTATTATTCTGGTCACCATCTCACAAGGAGAACATCATTCTGTACAAGTCAATTACCGACCTCGTTTTGAGTCCACCGACTAGTTTGCGCCACATTCGGCAGTTGACTTGTACAGGCCCTCTCCTCACAAGATGGTGGCGACTAAAAGAAGAATAAGGTAATGCACTGACAGCATAAGCAGTTCTTTTAATATCCTTTGTTTACTCTTACAAAGGGAAATATATTTCATTTTGTCTGCAGGGACCCTCTCCATAGTAGTATAGAAGTTTAATGATATTTTGTGCCTGGTCAGTGGTTTAAAGTGGTGATTTACTTTGATGTAGTGATATTGCCCTCAAGTCTATGCTATATATTTTTTTTTGTTGTGAATGCATTTTACAATCTTACTCACAACTGCTCTGTTTAATGTCTTTCTGGTCTCTGAGGAAATTTTAGACCACTATCACCCAAAATAGACTCTGGGGTTGTAAAATGCAGTTTTGCCCTTTAACTTGAATTGCATCCACCAAAAGCTGTGGTAGTTATTAATAAAGGGCGCTGGAATGTGAAGGGAGGAAAAAATGTCGAAAGCTAAACCCTTTATACTTGGCAGTGGCAGAGCGCATGACAATTCTGGGGGGGGGGGGGGGGGGGGGGGCATTATCCACAATAACACTTTAGTGTAATATTATTACTCCATGACTTGTTTTCTATTTCACAATTTTGGCTATGTGCATTTTCAAGGTTAATGGAAACCCACCTACTGTTAACCATGTACACAAAGAACACAGAGTCTATTTGTGCTTATCTCTCGTCTCCATCCCATTGTCCTAGGCCAACAATGACCCTGCCATCATGACCCAGCCATTCCTGGTCCAGCCCATCAACCATGAACTTGTGCCATTGAACTGTTGCCAGCGGCACCGCTGCCATGTTACTGAATCAACTCCCTGCCTGCCAAGCAAAGTACACCCATGCATTTGGTTCCAGCCATCTTGGAAAAACTATGTGAGGCACAATACTTCACCAAGCTGGACAAATGATGCATCAGTGTTTTAATCTTACTGTAAGTATATGACACTCAGGTTCATAATATTACTGTCTGCTTAGGTGATATCCTGGTCTGTTCTGACCGGTTCTGACAGACTGAGTTAACATGTGAGACATGTGATGGCACTTCCCACCAGTTCATTAGATTCTATATTCACAATATAGAACGGCCTCTCGGGGCTTATTGCTTAAAAAGATGAGTAGTTTGCAGAATTATTTGTAAAGGTATGTCTACAGTATGTGTTTTGCAAAATGCCCTATGGAGACTCCCCATTGCCCCTCCCCCTTCCATAAGAATAATCATGGTCACAAATGAAAGATAACACTGAAGTTTCTTGTATGTCAAGGGCTCTAATATAGAATTACTACACAAAATATGGAATGATGACACAAAAGTTTAGTTAGCCAGTATAGGTGCAGTGCTATGCAGGGAGTAAAGCCTCACTCTCCAATACCTTAAAAGATGTGCAGCAGATGCTAGCGCCCATGGGCTTCAGCCCTCTTGTCTGCACACCCATGTCCATTGTTGGAAGTTGCGAGTTCAAGTCCAGCGCTGGACTATGCATGTCTACAACAGCACTTAACCTTAAAGGCCTGCTTCATTGTCCCTGTGCCTAGTATTCCCAGAGCAATCCAGACCGCTGAGACCTGAGCAGCTCTATGACTCATTCTGGCTTGCGTCAGAACATTGTGTCTGACTAGGGTTTGCAATGCACCTTTTCATTTAGCAAGGTTTCACGGAAAACCTGGGGGTCATGGTGAGTCTTATCTACATCGTGTTCACAGAGGGTGAACCAAAAACGCGGCCGATACCTCAGAAGGTAGAGAGACTGGTGCAACTGAACCTCAGAAGGTAGAGAGACTGGTGCAACTGAACTCCTATGACATTTGAACCCGTGTTAACAGGCGTCCCTATTATGGAGGAGTGGTATACAGTATGTGAGGCAAAGAAGTCTGGTCCTCAGCTCACACCTCAAAGAGTGTCACAGCGTCTTCAGTTTAGCCCTCTGCTTGATGTTCAGTCCCTGAGTCAGCCCATGTTCCAGTTCAACAATCCCTTAGTGTTCTAGTATTTGACTTATACCTAGGCCTATATGTTTTTATAAGTACTTTTACTTACCTAGTATTTTACTTGTTCCTGTTTGATTAGTAGTTTCACGCTCTGTTCATTTTCTCTCCTGTGCCCAGTGTCATTATGTTTTTAAACCCAGAGATCTCCCTTTGTGTGGTAGGGTTTGCTCAGTTGAAAATGCTGTATGAAGTTGGGCCAGATAACTTTGCCTTTGTTTGCCCATTGTGGGCTTTTGACTTGACATTAAAGGCTCTTTGACTGACACATCCCTATGTTCTTATGGAGAACTTTTTTTTCTGTATTCCGTTTCATTGTGGTTCTGTGTTTAGAATGCAATTATAAAGATTAAATGCAAATATACTCGCCTACCAATATTTAATTTCCAAAGTAGTCTTATTAAAATTCCATTTGAATTTTTCAACAGGTTGTATTTATTATTTCCTTTTTTTTACCCCTAATACATCTATCTGCAAGAAATAAGTTTTCCAAATTAAATGTCAGTCTTATTGCATAGTTTGAATATCCCAATACGTAATTTTCTTGTGCTATAACTACTTACTATGAATGTTTGTTTATTCAAAAATATATAGTTTGCCCTCCCATTATTACCGCTCACCATAGACTGCACAAGATTTTTAGATAATAACAACAAAATATATTTTGAAGGCTTGGTAAATCAAAATGAGGAAGCATCAAGGCCATTTGTTGTACTATGCTGTCTTGACTGATGACCCAACTGCCAGCATAAGGAATGCTCCCCAGATACACTGGGTGAGAATAAAAGTTGTGACTTTTTAGTTTTGCTAGGTTCTCTTTTTTGGGGTGTGTGTGTGTGCCTGTGTGTGTGTGTGCGTGCGTGCGTGCGTGCGTGCGTGCGTGCGTGCGTGCGTGCGTGTGTGGTGGGTGTGTAGGGAGGTATTGAGTGTATACATGGATGGATGTGTTTGTGGCCGTTATGACTGATCGAAATTGCCATATATCATGACATGCTGATATACTCCTGTTGTATCAAGCATCAAAGAACTAAACGCACATGAGATCATATAGGAAAGGTTATTTTAAGAATCAAAATTGTGAAATGTATTGTATCATGACCTGTGTATCGTGATGTTATAGGCAATACACAGCCTGTGTGCGTGCATTCATGTGTGTGCAAGTGTGTGTCTAAGTGTAAGTGTGTGTGTGTGTGTGTGTGTGCAAGTGTGTGTGTGTGTGTGTGTGTGTGTGTGTGTGTGTGTGTGTGTGTTTGTGTGTCACTTACACATTGTTGTCCATGTAGTACCGAAATATTTAGCAATTTTAGGGGATTAACAGAAAAAATAACAGATTCAGGAGCAGATGTGTTACTTAGACATAGTTTTCATAGTTAGCTTTTCTTTGTTGAGATAACACAGTGTAGAAGGACTTCCTTGACTCAAGCCATAGTGAGGAACTATATTCCTGTTGGGTTTTCCTCTTGAAGGTTGTTTCATGTATGTTTCTGAATTAGTCATAGGTCCTGTGTTTTGTCCTACTTCAGCTGGTCACTGGTCACTGTCCATCCCAGTGCATTGTTGCTTGCACTTATGGAAAAATACCCAACAGGAAAACCAAACAGATAGCCTGTTCTCCACTAGGGGGAGACACTAATTGTGTTTAGAAACAGTTTGAATGCACATGATAGGACATTTGCATTATTTTTTCTCATCAGGACTGTGTAATTATATTTCGACTAAGTGGTTGGTATTTGAATAGTATTTACACATTTGGTCATCACAGAATGGACAATGTGAATAGTGGAGGAGTAGCCCAACAGGAGGCAACTCTCCCCTAGGGGGAGACAGAGAGCTGCAGTGTATTGTAGGAAATCCTTCCCTCTGGTGCTCCTATAACATATAGCAGATCTATGGAAAACCAATAATGCATTTACATTGAATATACAAGGATGAATGGAACAGAATTCAACATTGTTTGTCATTTTTGTATGTGATTTATTTTTAATGTGCTTGAATTTACTAAAGTGTATTCTGCAGTTGCAATATCTAAGTCTGATCTAAACATAAGTGATAAACTCACAATACATTGTAGCTGCAGTAGTCAATTAGATCTCTCATACTAATGTTGACTGATGAACTCAACTCGCCTCCTGCAAGTCGAAATGTCTGGACAAGTCATTGTTGATTACTGATTGTAATTCCTGCCAATTAACAAATAACTTATAGCACTTTGTTTAAATGATTGATGGCTGACTTTGTGTTGACTCTATTTGACATACTTTAAATGTCTTTTTTTGTCTGCCTCTCCTGCTTCTGGCTGTCCGTATTTCCCACGATGCCGTTCTGCTGCCTGCAGCCATGAGCTTTGAGAATGTCTCGGTGAGTGTTCCGCTTCTCTTTACCTGCGTCTCAAACCGCCCCTGGCTGTGTGACCCTCCGCTCATCTGAGATGCCCAACAAAGGGCCGTCCCTGGCCACTGAAAGAGCGAGAACGAGACAGAAGAACTCCCCCCTGATCCAATTGCAGTCGCAGCGGCCCGCTGGACCCGAGGTGTGTTTGAGTAATTGAAGTCCATTGTAACAATGCCAATGTTTTGTCATTTTGAATTCTCTGGGACCATCTTGAGGATACCCTAAAGGGCCAGTCAAGTCATTTGCTGTTTCACTGACGGCCTGGAAACAAAGTTTTTCCTTCGCTTTGGGAGAAGAACTCTACAGAAAGAACAGCCAGAAAGTATTTTGTAGTAGTTTTATATATATATACAGTAGATGACTGGAGTTATCAGGGTCATATGGAATTATCTTCTTAAAAAACTCAAACACCAGTTGTATTCAATTGATTCAACACCTAAACAATTATCAATACAAACTTGTCGGTGATCTGAATATAAACTCGTCATGGATAGTTCTAACCAGGAAAGCAACTTGCCTCCCTGTGTCAAACATGTGATGAGCAGTTTCATGTAGGGCTAAGAAAGCCATTTCCCCTCCTAAGCTGCACAGACTGCCACTGGTGCACAGGTTCATTTCTTCAGCAACACCTCTGAGCCACGCAATTACACCAAGGTCGTGGAGAGGAGGAATGTTCAGCTGGTTAGCAAGAGAAGAAACAAGTGTATGGTAATTACACACACACACACACACACACACACACACACACACACACACACACACGCACACACGCGCGCGCGCACACACACACACACACACACACACACACACACACACACACACACACACACACACACACACACACACACACTCAGGTCTGCACCTTCTCCTTAGATAGCATAATGGGAAATGTGTATAGGCCACAAGTTGTAGCTTGCAACTAAAATAATTCCACAAGTCATCCCTGTTTTCCTATCTATTGCTATCTATGTGTGTTGATTTGATGTTTGTTCGGTGGTTTGATTTACTTGCATAATACAGTTATTTTGTGTATGATGAAAAACATGGATTAATCCTTTCAAAAATGAGTCAGTTGAAAGGTTGTCCTTTTGGCAAGTCTGGATATCAAGTTGTATAGCCTATCGTGTGTAAAAGTGTACGTTTACAAAAAATTCAAATTCAGCTTTGCAAGGAGTGAATCTAGAGTCTGGCAACATCATCCAAAAGTGTAACACTTTAATATAAATATAATTGATTACTCTTATATATTATTATTATTATTTCATTTGGGAAACAAAAGGCTTGGAAATCACCATCCAAGACCTCTTCAGACGAGATGCGCGTGCAGTTTTGCATCACACCACAGGGCGGCAGAACACTGAATGGCCACTTGACTCATCTAGTGAGTTTCGGCTCATGAATTGCAAATGCGTGTTTGAGCAGCCTCTCTTTTATTCTTTTTTCGGCTCGCCTTTATTTTTAAAGTTCATGGTCTAAATTACGCACGCGACTGTACATTTCCATTTTTCTGTCAATGCAGCCAGAATCCTTTATGCAAGAAACTTACTTCAGGAAAACCAGAATCTCTTCCATTGGTTTACCACATAGGCCATTGGCCTAGTTGTCATGTGTCTTCATTCATGATAATGCCACGGCTGTCCATGGTCCTGTTCAGAAACGTCTCCACTCTGAACATGCCCTTACAAGTCCTGTATCCATAAATGAGAAATGGAGCACTTAAATCTAGAATATATCTTAATGAAACAACATTTAAATCTAGAATATATCTTAATGAAACAGTACTCGTGGACCATGTCTATATTTACGCATCCTTCGCGTTTATTTAGTTAGTATAGACGTGTTGTGTTGCGAAATAATTTCTTTGAAGTTGAATATAGAAGGGAGGCTCTTGCTTTATCACACTAGGTTTATAAACAAATATTGAGTCTTTGTGTGTATCTGTATGTGTAAAATATCAGAAGGTATACACCCAAATTTTAAAAAAGTATATAGACCTATACATTTGAGTATGTTGCGCGATTGAACACTATGGGTTTTGTGGGATTTTTTCCATCTGGATAATTTAGTTAAATCTTCACCTGGCATATGCCTACTGATGTTTCTTCTCGCACGTTTAGAGCATAGCAAAAATATTGTCAGTTGTAGCCTACTTATTAACTGTGGACTGTGGTTAGCGTGCACTTGTTGCGTGCAATGTTTTATTTGATATTTACAGCCGCAAAGATGTAGCCAGAGCGCGGGAAGTTGATCAGAGACATGGACAGCATGTCTCTATGAAATCATTTTCAAATATATTCCTTTAAAATCTATCAACATTTCCCTATTTTCAAGTGTACTATGAACTGCTATTTTTCAAAGAGCAATGAATCACTGTATAAATAACTGATGGAGCTACATCATACCAGTCAAAATTATTCACTCTGAATTATAGGTTAAAGTGTCTTTCATCTTACTAATTGAAATTTAGCAGTTTTATACATGCATCATATTTAGTGGAGACCATCCCAGGATATCATATTTAATTGAACCTAAATATCACAAGAAACAGAAAAACCCAAGTGATGAACCCAAGCACAGATTAATGTAAACATATTGCTTACATTATATCCGTATTGCAAAACCACGACTAGTCCAATACATGATAAATGCATCATTAAATGAAAGTATCTCAAATTATTGCAACGTGATAATAAGAAGTTGATATTAAGAACTATGGAAAGAAAACTTTTCTGAAATCATTGAAGGCCCTGAACGCGCTCATCAGCAAGACAATGGGAGCGGAGCGTGTCGGTGGGAGGGGTCGTCACACATTCATTCAGCTGTCTACCTGCCTGCGCCCTTAAATACTCCTCCACAACTTCTGTCCCTAGTCTCGAGGAAGAGTCGCTCTAAGGAAAGTAGTTGATAGCTGGAAACCATTTGAGCTTTATATTTTGGACGGGTGTATCACTGTCATCTGGCAGCTGATTTGAACGGATTATGAACGCATTTGGACAACAGCCATCTAATCAGCAATCAGGTCCAATTCAGCACCACAGCGCTCAAGAACTCCTGGATATGGCTGTGTATTGCGACAATTTCGGCATGTACCAGCAGAATCTGCATCACCACTCGCAGAGGCCACCTGCGCACACAACAAACTATGGTATTGGGGAGTATAGTTCTCCATCAACTAACCCCTACCTGTGGCTGAACGGTCCGGGTATTAACTCTTCTCCCTACCTGTCGGGCACCAATGGAACGTCCTACATTCCGTCGGGATATGGAACAAATCAGCGGCAGTTCTTGCCACCTCCCACGGGTTTTGGTGGAGCCGACCTCGGATGGCTCTCCATATCCAGCCAGCAAGAACTTTTTAAGATGGTCAGACCACCGTACTCCTACTCGGCCTTGATTGCCATGGCCATTCAAAACGCGCCGGATAAGAAACTGACACTCAGTCAAATTTACCACTATGTCGCTGAAAACTTCCCTTTTTATAAAAAGAGCAAGGCGGGATGGCAGAACTCGATTCGACACAACCTGTCTTTGAATGATTGCTTCAAGAAAGTGGCACGGGATGAGGATGATCCAGGTATGCTTCATTTCAGTTGTTAAAAGATGATGCTAACTGTCTTAGAAAATGTGTTTTCTGTTGCCACTATCGGCATCTTTTTAATCACACACTACTCTAAAATCTGTTGAAAGAATGTCTAAAAAATTCGCCAGACTTTACTCTGTTTCTCACTCATTCTGTACCTTGCCTTTACTGCCTACTCACGTTTATATTTACATGTCAACAGGTAAAGGGAACTACTGGACTCTGGACCCAAACTGTGAGAAGATGTTCGATAATGGGAACTTCAGGAGAAAGAGGAAGAGGCGCGCTGATGCCAACAACAGCGGCAGCAACTCGGTCATGTCCGTTAAATCTGAGGACACCGCGGCTTTGAAGCTCTCCGACACGGCCAGCATCTTGAGCGCGTCGCCTCCGAGTCTCCAGAATTCACCAAGCTCCAGCGACTCCAAGTCCTCGCCGTCACCCTCCATCGAACACAGCCCCTGTTTCAACAGCTTCGTCTCCAACATGAACTCAATCATGACCGGCAGCAACACCGGGATCAGAGGAAGGGACTTCAACACAGGTCTTCTAGGAGATTTGTCACAGGGCAGAGAGAGCATGTCTGGACTTGGTTCTTACTCTCCAACTCAAATAACTCCTCTGAACTCTGATAGCAGTCCGCTCTCTGGTAACAGAATGAACTATTACACAGGACCAGTCTCTGGTAGTCTGAGCAATCACCTCTCAAATCATTTCAGTGTCAACAATTTGATATACAGCCGTGAGGGGACAGAAGTTTAGATTTATGGGTTTACAGCTTGTAGGCTAGTGTACTCTGTGAGTGCTAATAAAATCCACACTTCATAATATAGGTCACTACTAGATTTTACAACTGAGCCTTGCATATCTCCCCATGTTGCACTGGATGGGAGGGATGTTTCTAAAAGGACAATGCGGCATTGGCTTAGAGAGTGTTCTTCGAAGTCATCATTTAGTTTTTGTAAATTTATTTTTTTAGCTTAGAATGGAAATGACAACTGTGCATTTTCATTTTTAATAAAATCCCCATGTACAGACCCAGTTCCCCTTGCTTTTCTGGAATGATTTTACACGCCAGTGCATTTATTCTGGAGAAATGTTGTAATTTTGTAATGATTATTTAACACTGTCGTCCTTTTTTGCAATAAATGTCATGTCAAATCTACGCCTAGTTTCAAGTGTTTCAATTTGATCTAAAAGAGTTAGCCACAAGTTGCCATGTGTTGTGGTATTTCGGTATTGGCAGGTCTCTTTCGTTGGAATTAAAAATCATCTAACTTTTTCCCCAGTCAAATTGTGTTTAAACACTGTGCGTAAAACGAAACGGACCACCTCTGCTTTACTCAAAAAATGAGCTTATCATCTTCTATGATCGATAGGCTTGTGAAAACAACTATGGACTCATTGTCGTTCATACCCCTTCTCTGATTTTTTACAACAAAAGATCACCCACCGAAAGTATATTGGACTGACAATTATTTATATGAAGAATTTCAAGGTTAATCGAGCGTTTTAATTAATCCGCACCCCCACTGAGGGCTCCCTTAATTGCACTTTTCAGATGGACATAAATCCACTGCTTGTCCAGCCGAACTGCCTCATTAGGCTACCTCAGCACACTTTCCTCCACACTTTCTCTTTGTTTATTTACTAAACTGACAACTTTTGAATATTCACCGTCTTTCACTGATACGGTGATTCAATTATTCTGGAGTCGATGTTTGAGTTCGAGCGGTTTAGTTTTCCGTCCATTGGCTCAAGTGTCTAGTCTCAACTACATGAAAACAGTTGGTGAGACTGAGACATTTTCCGCTTGTCACTTTGGATATAGCCGATTTCAACAGGTCATCACAGCTTTATTTCCACGAAGTTCAAGAGTTCAGCTTTTGGTCTGAGCTGTTGTATTTATATTCGGCTTATTTGACAGTAGCCTAGGCTATAGGGTAAAACATCACGACTTATTGCTGCACTTCCAAATGATATGGATTTAGCCTACCATCTACCACAAATAGTTCCTCTTTAAAACGTGAAAATATTTGTAGGCCAAGTAGGTGGAGAAATGCTTTCTCACTCGTGAGAATAGCCTATTTAATGATTTCATTTCATTTTACCTATGAACTGTGAAGCGCACCGGAATTCCTCACTGTGCGACTCATCTGAGTGCAAAACCCCATGTAAAGTGCCTTTGTTGTACATGTGCTGTTGTCCTACCAGTGGAAGCTAAAACAAGAGCATGTTGTTCCGGCTTTGAAACAGGAAAATTAATAAAAGGCTCCTCTCATGGAAATGTTGGGGACAATTCAGCTGCCTACTCATGTCGCATTTAATAACAATATGCGGTGCGTATGAAATCAAAGCATGTAAATAAAAGAAAACACCTCGTAATTGGTTCATAATTGAGTGAGCTCTTGCGTTCTGTTGTCTGGTACAAAACAAAATTGACAAGACTTTCGTGCCCTTGGTCGCGACACAATTGGGGCTGGCAACACAAGGGACCCCCTGCTGCGCCCGATTGAAAACATTGTGACCTCAGAACTGGGAACAAATTATATCACTCAGACCACATTTTCCTCTTGTCATCTATGAAGTAGAGGCATCAATCTAACAATGGGTATTTTTGTCAAACAGAAACAAGTTCTCACAGCAACAAGTATCCCATTGATAGGGCATGCAACAATGTCCATCTACATTTTTTGTGGTTTTAAGTTAACAACCACTAGGTCCACTACATTTAGAAACGTCGCCTTTTGTTAGATTTACATGCAATGTTAAGTTGGTTGGGTAATTAGTTGTGACTGAAGTTTCGATTGGGGCAATAAGATTATGCGCATTAAAATGTCGGTGTGGCGTATTCGTCAGGTGAAACTTCTTGACGACACGAGTGTGTCTAAAATGTACATTTTTAATGTAGGTAATGTGATATCTGAACTTTGATGGTATGGGCCTATACCTGAAAAGATAATGTACATCACAACGACTTCTGCACTGTCCATCGAAACTCGGACCACATCCATTAACATCTTAGTCTTGACGGTCCAATATGTTCAGTACAGCCATTTGGAAGCAGAATCTTTAAACTATTCTTGCATGATAGGATGGCTAATAATAATCTCAGTCAGGAATAGGCAAAGATAATTAAAGTGGAAAATGTCTGTTGTATTATGGCTTGATATCCTAAAGATACTGCCAGAAGTATGTCCTTCCAACTTAATTGAATTTGGATTTCCATTTAGGTAAAAGTTTGTCAAAATAAAGTTTTCTAATCCATTCTCATCAGTTTTGATTATCAGTAATATAAAGATGAAAATAATACATAGTCATGCGATTTAATTATCATGAAGTCATCATAATTTCAATTTCAGTCGACACAGCTGTTGCCCATTTTAAAACACACTCAAGCCCAGTGAGCCCAGTACATCAAAGACACATCTACTATGTGGGTGCAACATCATATGTCTTCCCACAGCCCCTCTCAGAGCTCCATTAGCGTCCCCATAAATCCACTCAGTTGAGTCCTGCTCTGGCCACCACTTGGGTGCCGCTCCAGTGCCCCCGTCCTGCCTGGGGCACCCCTCTGCTGGCCTGCTGCACAGCGTCAGTGGGGCAGGAGAACCGGAGCTCTCTCCATCTTTGTCTTCATATCTTCATACATCTCTCTCTCTTTCTCTCTCTCTCTCTCTCTGTCTCCCTCTCTCTCTGTCTCCCTGTCTCTGTCTCTCTGTCTCTGTCTGCCCTGTCTCTGTCCCACACACTCCACACTCACATAGCTTCCTTGACCAACCTCAGGGGATGGGTAGGTAGGATGCCCCATGGTCGTCTGAGGAGCTAAGACCATAATGAAGGGTTTCACACACACACACACACACACACACACACAGGGATCACTAGAGAGTTACCAGAGCTGCTAAGGGTGCAGCATCACACCAACCCCTGAGAGAGAATTTGGGCCAATGTCCATTTAATCCTGTTTGACCACGACAAGTAGAGGAAATAGCACTCTGACCCTCACTTCCACGTTAGGACAGCAGTCATGTCCACTGAGTGGAGAGGTAGAGGATGAGGGCCTGCCTGCACACTGACCACACTTAGAATGGACCATGACTTCTTCCAGGTGTTCCAAGCTGTCGCTTAATTCAGCACCTGTTGAAAGGTGTTTCCCCTCAAAGACTCATGTCCTCTTATATATTGGGCAAGTATTGGATTTGATTAAACTTTATAAAATAAAGATACTTAGTATATACCTATAAAGTAATCACCATCATTATGAATACATTAATTCGTAACTCATTTGTTTTCCTGTGTGTTTGTCTGATTGTGTGTGTGGAAAAAATACAGTGTCTCGTGTGTGTGTGTGTGTGTGTGTGTGTGTGTTGGGAAGGGTGTTGTTCTTGCAGGCCGGTCTCTGTGGATTGTGTTACAGCGCGAGGTGAGCTGCCGAGAGCGGAGCCTGTGCTGTGGGGCCTGAGGCAGAGCCATCAGTCGCTGAGTGACACGAGCTGCAGTGATGAATCGCTGGCGTATAAAGTTGCACTCACTAAGGTGTGAAACATTACTTCCATTAGCCATTAGAAGATCCTTTTAACTGATAGTATTAAAGAAGAGTCTGCCAGGGCTGCACTACTGGCAGCCATATGCACTTAAGGACAGGACAGATGCTTGATGTGGGGTTCAAAACATGTTTAGTTTGTACAAAAAAATAAAATACACAAATAATACATAGAATGTCAGTGTACAAAACCTGAAATACAGTGTTAATAATGTGAATGAACAAGCAGCAATATCGCAAATATTGATAAAAATTACTAGAGGTGATTAAGTCTAGGAGATTGTCTATAAAGCTAAGTACAAATTTGTTTTCTTGTGTACTTATGTCAGAAATGACATGAACTTCTTTGTGAGAGGCGTATCTTCAAATTGACAATATACTCTTTTGTTGGAGTCTGATCTGAAAGTGAAATGGTGCATCTGAGACAGCAGAAATCTAGCCATGCCTTTCTGCCCGTCATGCCCAGGCTGGAGCGGGTACAGGGCAAAGTGAGTCTGCTGCCTCGTCTCAGCGAAGAATGTGATAGCAGGGGGCACAGACAGGGGGCTGATCTTGCCATACATCCACCCTGAAATTCCACATCTGTTTGTACCAGTCAGTGGGAATTGCAGTAGAATATATTATATTACAGCGGGATCTCTCGAGGAAGTTCAATATTTAGGGCTACAATATGATGACAGCTCCGTGGTAGTCTCATAGCTGACAGAGCAATGGAAAACAGCCTTTTCTTCACAGCACTGAAAAAAAGATGAAGCGTACATCTGATAGCTGAGGATAATACCAATCTGTTGGCATGACCCGCTATGGTTTCATCAGCTTCCACTGCGCCCATAAAAGATGTAATCTATGGGCTGATAACGGCATGGGATCCCGTCCTGAGAGAAATAAATAACATGTGGATAATTTTATACAGCGCTGGGCTTTGCGCTCCCAAAAGAATGGGAGCCTATGGGAGGCTACTGCACATCTGTATATATATACGTATATATATACATATTTTTTCTTTTTTCTAAATATATGTATATTTTTTAATGTAGATATGTGTTTTATGTGTATAGATATGTTATTTAAAATAATGTTGCCCTGGCTGCTGTAAGAGTAGTTTTAAGAGCACTGAGATATGTGTTCCACTGATCTGAGCAGAGCACCCTCTCACCAGGGGAGCGCGGCGCTTGGCTGCCCAGTAGCCTGCAGGAGGAATCAAAGGCTTGCTGGGATTAGCTGACGGGAGCGATGGCCCACTAAATCCCCCCAGTTTGAGCTTGTCTTGATTTCTGTCAGAGCAGAAAGTCAATCTTCACAATAGTGTAGCGTATCCCTTCACCGTCTCCCAGTTCGCTGGATCCGGATGACCCTCCGAGGGACAACACCTCTGTTCCCACATCACGGAAACTGGAGGTAGATCATCCTTTATCCATGGCCCATGTCAAAACGCGCCGTGTTGTACTTTTACACAGTACTAAGGACCCCTGCTGAGGCAGGACAATGTCTATGACAGAAGGAAGGCTCGCCACTGATTTTTCCCACAACTCCATTTTGATGGCACTAATTTGATAGTTCCACTTCATGGCTGTGAACATAATGAATTAAGTTGGCTTTGGGTGACCTTTCCACCTCCACAATACAACATGCAGCATAGTCAGCCTGTGAACTTCTTCACATTCAAATTGATGTCTGTTCACATTGCTGAATATTAATTGAATTAATTAATTGTATTAATTAATATCGTATGCCTTATGATTAATGAAACCTACAGGGCTGTTGTTTAAATTTACACATTGATGTGAGATGAGTAATCAGACACATTTGCGAGCAGGTCGGGTGAGTAAAACAGTGTTGTTTTGCAGTGAGAAGTCGAGGTGAGTGCTAGAGATCTGTTGCCAGTACTGATAAGATCACAAGTCAAGCCCTGGAGGGTTGACGGGGTCAAAGACTGCTCAAGGCTCCAACTACTGTGTGTGACAGAAAAACAGTTAACAGTTATCTGTCATGTAATAGTTTGTTTAAAATTAGCGTCCACCCACCTGTTTCCATAAATCTAATCTGTCCTTAACCGACACATCAGATTGATAAAGAAATTAATTAAATCTATAAGTTTAAGAAACTAAGAAAATAACTTAGACACACAGCACACAGATCTCTTAAAAGCTGCATTCCAGTCCAAAGCCCCAACCTCCCACCCGCTCCAACTCGTCCGTGGCCATCAAACGCTCGGCTCGGAGGGAGCGCCGGGTGCAGGTTCTGGTCGGGCCTCTCCTGAGCCTGAGCTTGCGTAAGACGCGGATGATCTACGGCTGAAGGGACCAAATGATACCTTTTCAAAAGGGCCATGCATGCCTCCACCAAAAGCTCCCATTGTGCTCCTCGCTAATCCGGCCTGCACTTCAAGGCCAAGACCCACTTCTAAGGCAGCTGCTATCAATTTAGAAGAAGAGGGGGATGCAAAGGGGCCACTCTTAAACGACAGGCTCTTTTTTTCTGCTCTCTTAGATGTAAGGCTGTGATAAGGTGATCATCCCCTTAATGTAGATAATTATTCTCCAATCAGTGGTGTTCTATGCTATCTGATTGTGTTCATCTTCACTTCAAAGATGAGCTGTTCTTTAGGGTTCATTTGCTCAGGCTACTTATAAGATTCTTCACAAGTTCTCCTGTTAAAAGTGGGACAACATACTTTATGAGTATATTTTGTTGAATTGAATGATTCATCAGCTGAGCCTAAACAACACAGACAAGCTGTTTTGGGTCACTCTCCAGCCCCTGTCCATTACTCTGTACCCCGGCTTTATTTGAAGCTGGCAGTGACTGTCAGCCCAAGCCCCAAACATTTCCCTACGTGTTTACCATAAACAGTGAGCACGCACAAAGACACAGACAGAGTCAAACGCGGCCGCAGACTCAGCCGGTCGACCGCTATAGCCGCCGCCGCTGCTGTGCTGAACCCCCGCGCCCCCTCATTAATCCGCACAGCGCTCTGGGATGGGATGGGGGGAGGAGGGACATCGCTTCATGTCACTCCAACGCATTTAACACAATTCCCTCACTGTTGTCACATGACTGCATTCCAGCCGTGTTACATCACGTACGCAACATGAGTGTGCCCTGCCAGCCGCATGATGACAGCTCCACTGCGACACCGGCGTTACACTCCACTCAAGTGTGCTGGCATGCCCCCACTTGAAATGGGCAATTTTAGAGCTATGGTGCAGGACAAGTCCCGGCAGTGAGCCCCAGCAGCCTAAAATGAGCCGTTTGTTTTCAATGAAGAGAAGTGCTTTGAAGGCCAAGGCCAAGAATGATTCCACCTGATGCTATTGACTGCACAGGGAAGGTTAAGAGCCTCACGTGTGAAAAGCATTTGAACAGGCCCACGTTTGTGGCGTAGTGAGGATGGTGTGAGGATGGGGAGCTCCTAATGGCGGTGTATAGATACAGGCAGTATATTCTCAGCTGTGCCTGTGGAGACATGGCAGGAGTGATATCAAGGATAAGGTTACCAGAACCTGAGAGCCAATAAAAGTTTTTCAACACTTTGCAAAGAAACAAAACCCCTTACAGAAAACCCTGATAGATTTATGGAGCATAAGAAATTAGTTGACATTTAGGCAAGATTTTTTATTTTATTCCGGACGAGACCATGATTTTGATATGTAAGATAGCATGATGTATATATATATTTTTTAACACTCTGTGGTCTCTGGCATCCAATAAAAGGCACCTCTGGCTTTGGGAGGCCATTTTGTGCTTGTGGCGGTGGGGCTGGTGGAGACTCCTGTGTGCTGTGGTGCTGACGAGGGGATGACCTTTAAGGCCTGTTGTTATTCCGGCTCCTGTTGCTCTCAGCATGGACAGGCTTTTCAAACGCATGTCACTGGGGTCAGCCACACACCGATGCCCTGTGATCCTCTTTAGTCCCCCAATAGAGTCCTGTCACACTCTACACTCTCAGAAGGAGACCTTTAGCATTGGAAAACACGACCAAGCGCATTGAAGTGCTGCATAATGTTGAAATGGCTCATTGGCTACACTGGAAATGTCATTTATTAAGAACAATGGAGGAAAAGCTCTGTGTCTGTGAGAATTTTAATGAATTTTAATGTCTAATTCCCTGAAGGAAATATAATTTTTTTTTTCCATTATCAGGTGCAAGGGTTGCAGCAACCACTGAACGCCAGTGATTTTGTGTATGTGTGGCGCAGGTAGCTGGGTAATTAGGTAGCTAAGATATCTTGATTCTATTTCTTCTCTTCTCTTTTTGGAAAGTGTTAGCGCCCCTCCCTCTGTAAACTGTGTAATTATCCCTTTCATTAGCCTCTCCTTTCTGACCTGCTAATAGAATTCAAAGGGAGGTGTCACTATCTTATCATTATGGTAATGACCCTACCGGCCTGCAGTTAGGACACAATAGGGAGGGGGGGCAGCAGTAGCCCCACGGCCAGTCTGCCTGTCTGCAGCCACAGGCTCCCGCTGGGCCAGCAGCCTGTCTGCAGGCTAATGGGCCAGAGCACGTCTAGTGGCCCGGCGGCCCAGTCTCCGGCTTCTGAGGCAGGCATGCCGGCCTAGGGCCGAGAAGCAGACCTCCCTCCCCGCCACACATTTGAATATGATTAGGACCTAATGAGGTCACATATGCTCTCCCAGGCCTCTGGTGCCTTTGAAGGTTGCTGTGGAGGGCTCTAGCTGTGTGGGGACGGGCGTCAGGTGCAAGGGCCGCAGCAACCGGTTCCTGCTTGACAGGAAAGGGCCGTGTGATGGACTAAGAGATCATCTGCTATTCTGTGCTGAACTGCTGGGAGTGTTGATCCATCCCAAATGATCTATTACTGGATGGTGTTTGTGTTTCCCTTTGATTGGAGTGTCTGTTCAAACACTTGACAACACAAGTGAATGTCTATTGATGGCTCACCTGTTGCAGGGAGATGATGGGGCCGAGTCCCTCCAGTGCGTACATGTCAACACAGGAGAATGGCCATACGGCACCACTGCCCACATGTGCAAGTGGACCAGCCACACACACACACATTTTGATACTGTTTTTACTCTCAGTAATCTCAATACCATTTTAAATGTCTATGTCTTTATATGTCTTTAATATATTGTTAAATATTTCTGAAGTAGCATACATACATAATTTTTTTTTGTCACAGAAATGGGATCCGTACAGCTGTACAGTAGCTTGCCTGTATTTAGATCAAGTGCAGGATATTGGGGATAGCATGTGTTAAGAAGGTATACATGGATTGCCAAGCTAACATCAATCAGCTCCTCTATCCAATAAATATAATGAGGATGACTCCTAGCACTGGGCTACTTTAATGGTCCGTAATGGTAGCACAGCTGACAGGGTAATAGGCCGCTTTTTCTGGCTCTCTCATTACCCATGTTGGATCGTTGTGTTTAACCCCCCCACCCCCTCAACACACAGCCCGCACCCCCACCATCACTCGCCCTAGTCATTTCCATCACATATTGCCCCCCCTCCCTTCTGCAGGCTGCTCTCTCTCTCTTTTAATAATGCGAGCAATCGTCAAACGATTATAGTTAATGAAATGAGCACCTGTTGTGGGCCGCTGGGCTGTGCTCATAGACAGAGCCATTATTTCATGGCTAGGAGGCCACTCTGAGTCATGCCTGCCTATATTAACTTAACTGCATGAAGAAGAGGGGAGCAATGCCGCCATGCCATTGATGAGACAGTGCCTTCAATTAAGGGGCTAAACTAGTCAGCTGACTATCTGCTGGGACGGCCTGGACGCAATAATATGATTCACATATAGGCCATCCAAGTACCACAAAAGTATTTTATGAGTACATGATATTTTTTCTTTTGGATTTGGGTCTGTGAGGTGGCACTGTGATTTCTAATAGTCTACACTGAGCAAAGCAAGAGAGTTTGTCCTCAGTAGAGCATTATGTTTTGATGTACATATTGGGGTTTACCTTCAGTGCAACCCCTCAACAGAGCATCATGGCCCTGCAGCATACTGTACCTCAGGGTTCCAGTAAAGAAACGCAGGTAATGCTCCATAATAAGGGTCCTTAATACATAGCAATAGTCATTAACTAACCCTTTGTTAATATTTATTAATGGTTACTAAACTATCTATTTGCCATATGTTTGTCAGCACTAATGAATTAATTAGTCATCTACTTTTGTCTGAACTTGAGCATCACCTTTAGTGTAGTTTTCGCATAAAAAAATATTGCTACATCTTTCAGCTTTGCCTGTTTTGTTTTATCGAGGACCTTTGTGCACCTTGTGATCATTCATTTCCAGTGTGAGAGACCGATACTCATAGTTATATATTACTAATATTAATGATGAAAAAAACATTAACTTGTGGCAAATAGGTATTTTAGTAACAATTAACAAATCTTAACAAAGGGCTAGTTAATGACTAGTTTGCTATTTATTAAGGACCCTTATTATGGAGTGTTAGTGAAACGCAGTCATCAGCCAGCAGTGGGAGAGGAGCGGTGGGATCAGGGCCCGGCGTGGTGTGGTGTGGTGTGGTGTGGTGTTGTGTTGTGTTGTGGGTGAGATAATGCCGTGATTGTGCTGAGCTGAGGCTTCTCTTGGCCACGCACACTTCCTCAGGTCGGCTCTGTTGATTCTGACTGGCAGCCAAACGCATGCCAGACCGTGGCAGCCGGAGTATTGTGTGAGGTAAGCGTACCTGCCTCCCCAGACAATGCTCCGTTTATCCCGACGCCTCTGCAGAAGTCCATATCGTATAGCTACACATTTACTGACAAAGCCAGATGAGATGAGCGCAAATCAAACGCAGTGGCCTTTTCACCGTCAAGGAAACCTGAGCCAGAGACTCAGATCCCAGGCCTGTGGTGTGGGTCCTGTCTTAGATGGTAGTTTAGCTGTACTACTTGTCTCTGGAAGTCAGGGCCATGTCAGAGCCTCAATGAAAAAAAAATGCCATGCCATGAAAGCAAACACTTTCCTCTAATATATTCGGTTATTCTTGTCTAACCTGACATCAAGCTGTATCTGACATATCCAACATATTCTTGAAAAGATCACGAAAAGGAATTTAAAGAGGGGCAAAAGGAAAAAAGCCATCTCAGCGTCATTTGGGCTTTTTGTTTTTTCCTGTGCCGCGCTGCGACTCTTTGAAAGATGAAGGTGAAACACCTGCGGGTCAGGTGTGAGCTGCCGGGGCTGTGTTGACTGTCAACAAGGCCGGGAGATCTGCATGTGGGACAGATCAGGTGAGTGTACAGTAGTGGCCTTCCTGGGGCTGTGCGCCGGGCTCTCAGTCTGCCTGGCGTGGCGGGACACTGTCTCTCCCTGTCCTCGTGTCTTAGCGTCTCTGGACGAGCAGAGGGACGGGTCCAGCACATGACCCCACTCAGGATACAGGCCCATCAAACACAATCTACACTCTTAAAAAAGGTTCCTGAGGTGCTATAGAGACCCATTAGAGAGACCTTTAAAGAATCCTAAGGGGTTCCTTTGATGTGCCCTCCAAGAACCATTTAGGGGTGCCATATATGAAGCATGCAATAGGTTCTATATAGCGCCTTTTTTTAAGAGTACACCTCATCATTTTCCAATAGCAAAATATACATATTATATTCATTAGCTGGGTGAATCTCTGATTTTTATCCTGTTTTAATTTCTAGTGTAGGTGCACAAAAGTTTTACGCCAATTCAGAAGATCATGGGAGGTCACATGCAAGTGCCGTAGAACAGTAAAAAGGAGTCTTTGCTATACTCCTATTGACTGTTTGATGCGGATCAGGCCGGTTAGCTAATGTGTGTCTCGCTGCGTGGGTAGCTAGCTGCCTGTGGGCCGCCGGGAGGATGATGGCCGAGGCTGCAGTGCGGTGCCAGCGCCTGAGAGCTCTGATTTGATTATTTTGACATCTTGTGGCAGAGAGAGTTCAGGAGCCCAGCAGGCAGCGCTTAAGCACGCAGAAGGAGCATTCCTTTGTTAAGTGTTTGTGTCACACTTAAAGGATTAAAAATCAGTTTCCAGAAGAAGAAGAAATAATGTTTGGAGTCACCCACTGAACATTTCCCTCCAATAACCACATGGCATGTGAGGTCTACAATTTGTTTTAAAAATCGGCAACTCTGAAAAAACCCTGTCAGCACCAAACCTGACTGAATCTTATGAAATGGAAAGAATAAAACGAAAAAAAAAAATGTAGTATGTAATAAGATTTTTTACCCTGCAATTCAGTTTTGTCCGCCAACATTTCAAAAAACATTATCAATGATTTCAACACCACTTGGGATTTTTTTTGTCTAAGAGGCCAGTGACGTTACTGAATGTAATGAACCATGGACAGTCTGAAAGGGAATCTCCACTGGCCATGCACATATATCATAGAGCATCAGCACATCAATGTGAGATCGAGTGTCATTAAAAATGAACATACAGTAAAAATCATGTCACACGTATGACTGAGCCCCGTCATTTCTATTGGGCTGTGTGATCACCCTGAGACATATGATGGGATAAATCAACTGAAAGATTGCAGTGCAGCAGGTTCCCATACAGCTCCAATTTTATGTCTGTCTGTATTAGCCAGACCGCTCTACACCCACTGACTCTAACTAGGCTAGATACTATGCCTGAGCTTTTTGGGAAAAGGAGAGATATAAGGACCCCTAGTGGAGAGAGCCTGCTATTGATGTGAGTCAAACAGGACTTCAGGGCTGAAGAGAAATTCACCTAAGCATCACCAGACATAGAAATAAGATGTTTGATAGCCATATTTTCTCATCATTCATATTTTAGGAGTTATTTAAAATTGTAGTAATTTTCTGATAATATTTCACAGCTACAGTTATAGAGCTATATTCTATTTAGAAGTACATTATTTAAAAAGTAGAATAACAAAGCATAAAAGACAGTGCTCAATCGAAGAGAGAATATATAACATCAAATATCAGATTATTAATAATAAAAAAAGTTAATTTATACCAGGAGAAGGAGTAACCCTCACTCACACACACACACACACACACACACACACACCTAGTAAAGTAATGCAGGCCATGCCCCTGATAGTTGTGTCAATCAGGCCCACATACTGATCCCTAGATAGTGCGCTGAGGAAGATGGAGGTGTAAAGGCTTGTGTGGGGACGGCACCTGAGACGCCTGCTCCCACAGAGGGCCATCGCCATGAGTGACTGCAGCGGACAGGGCTGTGGGCTTCAGTGGGGGGCAACTAAAGGTCCCCGGGGCAAAACATTCTTTCCTGACTTTAAGTGGTATCCTGCCCTTTTCTATTGAAAAACCCCTCTCCAGTCATATCACCCATTCACCCATCCACCTTTGGATCAGTGCTCCTCAGGAAATAGTGTCCAACAAGACTCTGATCACCCTGCCAGGCCAGCCCAAAAATCAAACAATTACTTTGAATATGATGCATGTAGTAGGGTGTTTAAATAGCACTATTTGTTGTATATTTTATGCAAATATAGATGCTCTTACAATTATTAAAAATGATCTTGGGATGCATGAGTATGCAGCCGTCAGAACTATGGGTCCTCTCAACAGCCCATCCAACTCCAAACACACTGTCCATCACTGTCCAATGCAAAACAAGCAAACCTATGTGTCCCCCCACCACCATCACACACACACACACACACACACACACACACACACACACACACACACACACACACACACACACACTTCCCTCTTGCCCTGGCAGTCAGTCTGCGCAGGTGATTAATCACCATGAATATGATTGACGGCTCCAGCGTGTTTACGCTCGGCCCCCATTGAAATGTGACTGGTGTAAAAGCCCGTTCGGCCAGGCGCTCCTGCTCCCCTATCTTTCCACAGGGCTAGTGTTACTGACGCCATACATCACTCTGACACGCTCAGCCTGGCCGGGCTGCTGCACCGGATCATGGCATTGCCGGCATTCCTGCTCCACCAAAGGTTTGCTGCTTGCCCACAACCCTCATCAAAAGCCACAGGCCCTTGGCCTCCGCATCTGCCTCGGTGATGGACACCCTCCATACCCCTACGTCCACCCAGATGGCAGCTCGCTCAGGACCAGATCTGCCCCTGGATCTCCACCGTGTGGGCAGAGACATGGACATGACAGTCCCAGACAACAGCCATCAATCCACCACAGTCATCCCGGGTCTGTCACACTCCTTTTATGCAATGAAACGAATGCTGACTTTACATGAAGGAGCTGAATATGTATGTTGTGAAAATCTAAATACTTCTAGCAGGAGGCATATCTGTGGCATCATCAAAGGAATTATTGGGAGCCGTTTGAGTGGCTATTTCATTGGTATTCTCTGGTTTTAATATTTGGCTTATTTGTTGTGAGCGTGATTGTTATTTCCGTAACCACAAATTATACATTAGATCAGCAAAAGCCAAACGACCATAATCTACAAATCGACATACACTTCTCTATAATAAAACTATGAAAATAGCTCTCAAGGCCTTTTATGAAGTTAAGACAATTTTATGAATTCTATTTTAAGAATTATCTCATATGGTTACGGCAAACTGAATAAATAAACAATTCATAATAAATTAACTGGATGGCTATAGCCAAGTTAAGGATCCATGCCAATAAAAGTTGATAAAAGAGTGGGCATGCCGTATGTCTGTCGTAAGATGGATGGCAGGCCAACATGGCTCAACATGCAGACACTGATATACCCATGACCCTTCTGGCGGAACTAACTCTCACCCTCCTCACACACACACACACACACACACACACACACACACACACACACGTCTCGTCTTTTCTCTGCTCTTCCTGGACTAAGAGACGAGGGGTGGAATGCGGAGGAAGTGCGTCTCCTCCAGGCGAATAGCTGAGTGAGGGAGTGAGAGATGGACAGATGACAATGGGGGCTGGGGGATGAGCGTGGCCCCGGGGGGAGCACATCCGCTGCGTGCCCGCCTACGTGATGACTTGAGCCCGGCCGCTAAGTGCACCGAGGCCAGGCCCCAACGACAGATCTGGCAAGGCGATCCCCTTACTCGTCTCCTGCTCTCTCCCTCTGCCTCTCTCACACACACACACATACACACACACACACACACACCTCCTAATGACTCTTCCTTCCCTCGGTGACACTTACCCAATCACCATGTGCCACACTAACAGGAAAGAAGGGGAGACCTTGGGAGGTCCAGTTGCTTTGGCCTTCCATCTTTTTGGGGGCTCCATTTTATGATGGATTTGGGATATTTTAGTCATGCTATAAAAAGGTGATTTGGGCTAATATGGATCAGGCTGGCTCAAGGTCAACTTTGTTTGTGCACTAAGACAAATTGCTCAGTACCCACACACACACACACACACACACATAGAGAGAGAGAGAGAGAGAGAGAGAGAGAGAGAGAGAGAGAAAGAGGAGCTGTGTAGTAAAAAGCACAAGGCTTTACTCCAGTCTTTTCCAACTCAGATCAATGTCTGTCTGAGTCATTACTCCCCCAGACTCTAAAAGCCATCATTAGCGGTGGCTGGAGGAGCACGAGACAAGACAGACAGAGAAAACAGTGTGACATCAGCTTTACCTGCCTGCAGACTGATGAAGGAATTGTGCCTGATGAAAAGAGCATGTGGAAAGCTGCATCCAATTGCACTCGCATTCCAAAAGGCGCAATTTGAAGTGGCCCTGATGTGTGGCAGGTAATTTGTAGTGCCTTGTGACCATGATTGCTGCCCTCTTACAATTTTCTGTTGGTGCTCTGGGTGTCTGTGGGACAAGGATTGAGTCAACAAAGGAAGTTGTAGGGGAGGGACAGGCTATGACGGGAGTAAATTGCAGTCTGACATAGACAAGATACTGACTGACAGCTCTAAGGCAGCCAGCTCCAAATCCTCTAATCCCGTCATTGCTGGCTTGTGCAGCCGGAACATTCTGCTTTTATTCTAATCTATCTTTTCCAATCGGACTGTCGTGAGACACCCTGGCTTCTGTCAGTGCCCGCTCGGAGGAGCCGCTGACAGCTTCTTTGTGACTGCAGGGATTTGGCCGGCCTGTCAGATCACTTGTCACAGCGCCACACAGTGTTGGCCATCGGGAGCTTACAGCATTCAGTGGGAAAAGTTGGAGAGTAGGATAGATGTGCTCCATAATTATGTGGGTCAGTGGTGAATTTGAAGACTGCGTGCACAGGTGTTGAAACTCCGGTGCCACCACCAAGCAAATCTACGCATCACTTGGGTAAGTATGTTTGGTGTGAGACACACGGAGCAGCTTGAAGCGTTTCTGCTTCACTGTGTTGGTTCCCGCGGTGGCCCTGTGATCTTGTGGCGTCTCGCTTCACTGAGGTGCCTGCTACCCCACCTCGCGCCCCTATCCCCAGCTCCCTTTCATCTCACCACAGCTGTTATCTCTTTTACCGTGGAACGCGGAAGCTTACTATGTGCAAACAACATTGGAACATAATTCCTTCCCCTTTTCAATTGACAGAAATAAGACGAAGCTAAGGGAAACCTCTGGTCTGATATATTTCAGAAATGTTACATTCTTCTCTCGTATTCAACAAAACTCCTACGACATGTGGGCTAAACCTTGGAGAGCTATCATCATCTGTCGACCTATAATGAACCTGGTTGAATAGCGCCCTCCACTGTTGAAAGAGAAACCTACGATTTGACAACACCCCCATTCATTCTGCAGCCCTCTCACATTCATACACAGATATTAATGCTGTGAATGATACCCTGTCAGCTGCTTACCATTCTTATGGGACATAACCCTTTGTGATTGTCAGTTCCTTCTTAATGGTGGTATGTTCATTCATATCATTAAACATTTGTAGCACTTGTCAAGGCCCATAATATGGGATCCAAATGTCATGGTCAGCTAGAGGTTCTGATTTTAAACCTAGAAGTTAAGATACCATGCTGTCAATATCAGGGGTGTAGTGGTGAAATAAGAGGTGGGCAAACTGAATTATGTGATCACAGTGGACTGAGCTGTGCAGTATTGGATGTTTGAGCATTTAGAATATGTTTGATGATGGTGGAGGTTATTGTCCTATGTTTCTAACAATACTGTTGGTATTAAATGGTTCATAGAGTGTTGATGAGTGTACATATTGTGAATTTGGATAATACAGTGTAGCTTTAGATTGTTAAAAGTTGCAATTGGTAAATAAACTCGATTTCCGAAATTTCAGAGGTGGATAAACTGCTTTTAATTGCGTTTAGTCTCCATACACTTCTGGTCAAATGATACAGTATATTTGTGACAGGCATCTAACACAGATACGTTTTTTTGTCTGTGATAGAATGACATTAGGCTCGGTAATACGAAGACCTGATGAAGTGTGGGTCAAATGTACAGTTTTGGAGATATGTTGCTTTGAAATAAATTTTAAATCATTGCAGACCATACCACTCTGTTAGAAAACATAATTCCATAAGTGGCACAATTCTCACAACAAATTACCTGTAATAGATTTTTCATCCACCTCTCTCATGTTCTCTGCAATTAGTTACCAAAACTATGACACTATGAAAACCTGTTTAGTGTTTATTTATTTTGTCCCATGGTGAGGTGGGGAAAACATCCTCTCCTCTGACTGGTTCACAGTCATGTATGTAACTCAGTTAGAGACACTGTGTCCTGGGGTTAATTGTCAGGCATTGGAAGAGGAGTTTGTGGATGTCAATCGGACAGAGCTGTGGACACCACATTAATCAATCACAAATGAGGGCTTAGCCCACTGAAGGGAAAGTGCTCCAACCTGACCACATCCATCAGCTGAACTATTCACTCACTGGCCGTCCAGCAGCACCACTGCTCACCCCAGGGCACCAACTGTCAGAGAGAGAGATGGAGGGACAGAAAGCGGAGGAAGAAGAAGAAGAAACAAGGAAGTAGTGAGGAGGAGATTGGTGAGTGTTTGGTGACATGTTTGTGTCATGTGTAGGACATGCGGTATGACTGTCTGCGGTAATCCCTGAACACCATCCCTGGCGCTGGGATCAGTAGCATGCAGGTGTCCTCTCCCAGCTCCCTCCTGGGACAGACAGGACGGGGGGTTCGGGGGAGGTGGGGGGAGGGGTGGAGTGGCAAGCTAAAGTGGAGAAAAGACTTCAGGGCTTTGGGAGGAGATCTTATCTGTTAAAATGGAGCAGCAGGGGGCAATTACTCCTGAGTCCCTCCCCTCCCCTCCCTTCCCCACCCTCCCACACCTCTCCTCTTGCTCGCTAGTCAACCCCTCTCCCCCCCTCTTCCCCTCTCCTCCCTAAAAAACTCAGCCCTTACTGACAAATTAAGATTAATGACAGAGATAAGTGGGGTTCTTGCCTGTCTTTTGGAACAGGCTTCAGATAGACTGGCAGTGAAAGAAAAAAAATCTGCTTTTTCAGTGGAGGGATGGAGGGAAATGTCTATTGAGGGCATCAGTGATCTCAGCTGAATGGCGAGCATGATCTTAGTGAAATACATGCAGCTCTAGCCCTACAATGCATGTCTGATAAGGCGAGTTGCCTGGTCCCATTACAGAGATTCTACAAAGAGCCCAAATATAGCAGTGAAGGGTTCAGTAAACTGCTCACCTCACACTGTCTATGGCTAATGTGTCAACCGTTATGACAGTTAAAAATAATCCTTATCTTTTCCTTTGCATTCCAAGATATGACGTATTCCCAGAGCTGGTGATTTCTACTTCCTGCTGTGACGTGTGTGTGTGTGTGTGTGTGTGTGTGTGTGTGCGCGTGCGTGCGTGCGTGCGTGCGTGCGTGCGTGCGTGCGTGTGTGTGTGTGTGTGTGTGTGTGTGTGTGTGTGTGTGTGTGTGTGTGTGTGTGTGTGTGTGTGCGTGTGCGTGTGCGCGTGCGCGTGTGCGCGCGCGTGTGTATGTGGAGGAGTTTCTTTGGCCTCGACTCAACATTCATGTTAACCCAGTTGGCCGCTACAGGCCGTGAGGGAGCTCCATCTCTGCCCGGTCCCAAACATGTGTGGGCTGGAGCGTCACCCACTATCAGTGACAGGAGCGCAGATAAGAGGCCAGGTCTGCACCACGGCCTAGGGGCAGGATTTACAGCCCAGGGCCCTGAACCACAGGGGTGGACACACCATGGAATGCCTGACCCCTCAGACTGCAGACAGCGGTTCTCGGCATCAAGAACTGTGAATTATGGAGAATATTCATTATCACTAACACAATCAGATCCTTTCATCACCCAGATAACTCCATTACAAACACAACAGTTGCAATAAAACATTAATCACCCAAAAGATTCAAATCTAAGAAAAGCATATATAGTGGGCTGAGAGTAACAGAGATGCTACCTATGCAGAGGTGTATGTAGTGTTACAGAACAACATAGACTTACAGTAGCTAGAAATCGATTGCCACAGCGGAAGTATTAAACAGATGTAGGTTGTGCAGAAACTTGATAGTTGGTGAAGAAGCCCAGTCATTGTATTTATCCACCAGTAGTCTCTTTCAATGCGTTTCTCACAGACTGGGTGGGACATGATGCCCATGTTTTTGGAGGTGTTATGATTGGTTAATGCAGTGAATACAACCTGGTATAATTTTTAATGGATGATTACGAAAGATATTCCAGAGGATTTCTATCAGAGTATCAACATGTGCAAAGACCGCAATAGTGAAAAAATGGATTAGCAGCCTTATAATATGAATGTCTTTGCCAATTCTATGTGGTTACTGCACATCACACTGTGTGTGTGTGTGTGTGTGTGTGTGTGTGTGTGTGTGTGTGTGTGTGTGTGTGTGTGTGTGTGTGTGTGTGTGTGTGTGTGTGTGTGTGTGTGTGTGTGTGTGTGTGTGTGTGTGTGTGTGTGTGTGTGTGTGTGTGTGTGTGAGAATGTTTGCGCTTCAGGTGTGGCTGTGAGTGGTCATGCCCTGCAGCCACAGGTGTATGTTTCACAGACTGCTGTAATGCAGGCTTTGGAGAGGATCGAGTTGCTCAGGTACAAAAGTCTCTGCTCTAATCCTATCACAGGGAAAGAGTGGTCGGGGCTCAGGGGTCCGGCTCAATCCCAGTTTATCTGCGCTGGGAGAGGGGGCAGAAGAGGAAGAGATTAAGGCCCATTGCTGATTTGATGCAGGTGCTGTTTGCATACCAAACGCTGAAGAAAGACACAGGACTGTCAGAAGCATTGTTAGGATGTATCTGAAACGTCATGCATGAACGACACTGCATAATCTCAGAGAGAAGCTCTTATTCAGCTATCTCTTCTAACACCACATAGTGTTAAAATGTAATGATTTAAAAACATATACGATACATATTGAACTGCCCTTTGTTCTGGTGGTTTATGTTAAAATTGAGAGTAAAGACTGCTCTTTGACATGTGCTGTTGTAGAGAAATTGTGATTATAACGGCAGTAAAGTGAGGAATCTCCTACTGAGACCTCTTGTCATCAAAATGTAAAAGTATGCAAACTGTGGGCCTGACTGATTGAAAAATGAAAATGCAACTACCCTTCTGGCATCCCATCTATGTTTGTCTATGTATGGACATGCAGGTATCTCTCTCTCTTTCTCTGCATGTGTGTGTGTGTGTGTGTGTGTGTGTGTCTTTGCACGTGTGTTTGTATGCGGTGTAAAAAAAGCAAGAACACTAATCATGTCAGCGGGTGGCTTGAGTTGTGAGCGGCATAATGTTGTTAGTCCCGAGCATCTCTCAGCAGGACTCTGTATTGATCAGAAGCCCACTGTCTTCCCTGTGGGAGAGGGCACACACACCTCAGAAGCCCACTGTCTTCCCTGTGGGAGAGGGCACACACACCTCAGAGCTGCTGAATAGCCACTCAACTTTAGTTATGCACCAAAAAACATGACAGACACTAACTTTCAATCTCTGTTCACACTGTACCGTCAACAAACAACCTACGGAAAATGTACCTGTGGTCAAAACAAGGCACAGTCTGTACACATTTATGATGTTATTACATTTTGGAAATAAGTAGGACCTGTTTTTCCTCAATTTTTTTTAAGTCTTCCTCTTCCTTGGGAGTAAAACTAAAATGAACTCAACGTTTTTCAGCTGTCCCTAAACTCCAAAAAAGAAGAATAAAGCAAGACAAGTCCTGTCCCCACAGCACTTTCTTTTATGTTGGAGATCTGGATGAAAAGATCACAGCAAGAGATCTGTAACCCTCCTTTACCTTGTCTGAGGCATTTGACTCCCAGAGGAGTGGGGGGATCCTTTGATGGCAGCCATGGGACATTGCCATTGTGAAGTGTTTGAAAAGGGCATGTACAAACAGCATGAGATGTGAGACTGTGGAGCAGGATTGAAAAATAAGACACCTCTCCTACCTCCCAGCTGAGTACAGGCCCACAAACCCTTCAGGGGCTCTGGGAGTCCATAACATCAAGTCCTGGAGGGAAATACCGGTACCACTTGTCTTGTCTGGTCTTTCATATAATATTTTCAGCCATTTTCACGCAGAATTTTTTTTTTAATTGATACATTTTGTAATTAGGTTTTTGAGTCACTTATTAGATTTTACATTCATAAAATAAACAATTTTAGTAACAATAGTTTTATAACTAGCTAATAACGTGCATGCACTTTCCGAAAAACTTTCACAGAAAACACACAAACTGAAGAATGTGAATGAGTCGTTGCTAGATGGCAGCAGAGAGCTGTGACCGTGGCTGACATTGCCATTGCTACTAAACCCAAGTGACAGAAATCTGAACGCACAGAAATCTTCAGAGTCCAGGAATGCTAATTGTGAAATAGTAATTATCTTTAATTGCTTGAAAAAATGACACAGAAAAACAACATAGAGCCATCTTATTTTTGTGATCACTAAGAACACCACCACTCTCTTGATCATTAACACACCACAAGTAAACCAGTCAACCTCATCTCTTCTAAAGGAAACTGATAAAGACAATAAATAATACAGATCTGGAATCACAAAAAATAAACAGTCAAGAATATGTAGCCCAACCGGCTATTATCCTGTCAAACTGTAAAAATGCCAATGTAGTTCCAATAGTTTTAGCATAGCTTTCAATTTATAAACACAAGTATTATGTGGCGTATGCCATTTTGTTAATAGTAACATCACTGTTACAGTGTATGTGTGAAATACATTAAAGTGTATGTGGTCAAAGTGGAGCTGTGCTTGCAGTCATTCAAAATAGACACGACATCCTTTACAGTACTTACATACATTCAATTGATGTTTTGTAGGATGAGACCAGAATTCATGTACAGTATGTTACCTGATCTGGCAAAATGAGATACAGTGATCTACAATTCAAAACTGAGATTTTGGTATCCCTGGACAGAGTACACTGTAAGCTTTAAATGGTATCATATACTGAATTGTTGTCAAGATACAGCATTTTTATTTCTTATATCTTTTTCCAATTGACACACTGAGAAAATCGTATTTGAAGTTACAGGTTACACTATGTGTATGTAAGATTTGCCCACTAGAATAATGTTTGCTCTAACTACATTCTTATCTTTACTATGGGAAATAAGGAAATTAATGGTGTGCTTCTTTCATATCACACCGAAAATGAAACAAATGTATTTTGAATGCTTTTTGAAGTAATTGGCCTGTATCTCAAACTTTTTTACCAGGGTCATATTCTATAAACCAAACAACCAAGTACCAGTATCAAATTCCATACCCATGGAGAACAACGTGTTTTTTTTTTACAAGACATGTACAAAAGAGATAAGCCTGATCCAGGGCATTTGGACATAATAGGTATATGTTTAGGGTAAGGGTGGATATTAGGCAGCTGTAAAGTTCTAGAAATGTTTAAAAGAACAGGTGTGGATGATGCCTGATATTCCTGGGCATTTCAATACATCATGATCTCCTTGGGGGCATCCTCTGTGGGCTTCTGTTGCTCTCTCTTCTGAGTGTAGGCTGCATGAACATACAGGAACACCAGCAGGATAGCCTGCACGTTCAGTGCAATGTATGGGAGAATCATGTAGAAGCCCAGCTGCATGTCTGCTTTGAACTCGGACAACTCCGCACCCACAATATTGTTGTAAATAATGGTCTCACCAGAACGATCCAGGTGGATAGTTGACACATAGATGATCAAAGCCAGGAAGGACATCGTCACTGGAATAAAAATGGGCATGTGCTATCTGATTAGGAGTAATGATTGACCTTGATGATAAACCTTAACCTGAAGTCAGTACAGTAGAACAGAGCCACATATGTGCCAACTGGTGGCAGTGGTTATTCAGACATTTGAGATAATTTTCCAATTAGTTGTAATACAAATGTGACTCAATTACAGGTACCAAAGAGACCACATTTTTCACTAATCTCTGTATATGCCAGAGACAAGTGAGGATGTACAAGTGAACACTACTGTATGTGTAGATTGTTCAGGCTTCTTACCACTGAAACCAGCACATGCATACAGCCCCACAGGTCCCATGTACGTCTGATAGGGGTTGCTGGCACTGTTGTACAGGGTGATGAGTATGCTGCCAGCAGAGCCAATCAGTGAGAGAATAAGGAGGGCAATGACTATATACTGGATAATAAGTGATGCCCCTTTCAGCTCCTCCATAGCTGTTGGAACAGGAAGTTAAGTCACACATGTTCAGTGTTAGTGTTACTGGCCATATGCATCACTCTGTGATCAGTAGGCTATATACCAGTACATTTACAGTTAACACATTACTTTGGAAAGCTCTAATACCTGCTATAGGTTGTACACAATTTAAAGTTGATACAGTTGTTAAATGTGGCATCTAATATGGATATTGCCATGATATTTGGCAAGCATTTTGAGAGAATATACACACATATTCAAGAAAATGCGTCATTCTTTAGTATTAAGTAGGCTAGCAAAAACATATAGGCCTGGCATAATGCACATTAACTTAATGCAACAAAATGTTTATGATGACTGTATTAAACATACCTAAAAGGGATTGCCCCTGCCCCCTTTACACATCTGATTCAGATACAGTTTATTGGCTAGACATTGTACAGGACGACAGGAATGCTTGAAATTCTGTTGAAATGTACGTATGAATTGGAAATTACAAAGTTAAAAACTCACTGTTAGCACCTGCTTACCGTTAAAGGGGGTTGTAGTGCCAAATGATGGGCACTTATCTACAGTAATGGAACCATCAAAAAGCCCAAGGGTCACAATTCCTGAACCTATGGTGTCGTTTGTACTTGAGGTACAAATAACGGTAGTCTTAGACCAGTCTTCTGACATTCCATACCCCAGCAGAGCCACACTAGCAGCACAGCACAGTGTACTGCCGAGGAAGAGGAGAGTCTTCTTTAACGATGGCATGTTCTTAGCTTTTCTCTGGAATAATCAAATATATCCACACCGATCCTCCTGACTACACTGGCTTCTTCCCTGTTACAAACGTCTCTTCATAGACTTGGACCTTAAACTCTAATGGGCGATACCACACTGGGTATAGGAGAGTGGATTGTGGGTGATAAAACTGTCTGACCTTTGAACAGGAGGAGGTGGTGGTAACCATAGCATTTATGCTCTTTTCCAAACATCATAAACCAGGATGATATCAGGAGGAACTCTCCTTTGTCAACTGCTTATGAATTTATAGCAATATATGCAGGTACCACCAAGAAATACTGGATACCGTTCAATTTCAATATTCCATAAGTTATATTTTCAGGACCACTGATTTAATAGTCTCCACTGTCCAGTTCAGTGGACCACTAATGAGTGAATTAGCTCTAGGCCTACTGTTTCAGTAGATGAGCGTCATGATTCCAAAGTCCCACCCCTCCCAGTAGGAATGATGCCATAAACTGCCACTGAGATTAAACTTTGCATTATGTGGCATCACCCAATACTTGTTAGACGGTGTCTGTATAACAGAATCACTGACGCACCAAATGATCTCCTACAGAAAGATTTATAAACATCACCTGATGATGAGACACTTTCACATTAGGAATAGGCTCGACAGGCACACACCCATATACAAACCCTTGCACTCATTGTACGACACACCAATTCACAAATAAAATCGCATATTAAATGCGCGCGCGTGCGCACATGCAATGGCAGAGGCCTACTCACAGAAAATGATTTTAAAAAAGCATCAATAATACAATGTAGCATTGTCCGATTGCTTTTATATCACCAATTTGTCAAGAAAGACAACACGATGACAAGCCACTAGGAAACAATTTTATTATCATTTTTTACTGTTGTTTATTATTGTTATTATTATTATTATTATTATTAGATTTAAACTGTTATCGTCATCATTATTATTATTATTATTATTATACTGTTCTAGTATTTTACGTATTATTAACGGGCCTATCATGAGGGTATCATTGTGGTTTATTCTTTGGGCGATGCAGCAGTAGCCTGAAGCGCTACTGTGCACATGTCGTTTGACAGCGCAGCACCAGGCGGCTCCCTTGGCTCAAAGAGAGGAAAAGAAAGCCCCGGAGATCTCGCTCATTCGCTGACAGCGAAGCAATGCACGGAGAAATGAAATTCAGTGCTCTCCGGCAAGGAACAGATATCAGTCCTGGGAGAGCATTTTTCTTTGCCTCTGTCAGCGATAAGGCACGGCTACTGGAATAAGTAATCTTCAGACAAGTGCTGGTGAGTACAATAGTCTACTCTTTACTAATTCGGATGTTTGAAGTGTGACTGAAGAACATTATGGCAATCGGTAAATTACATCTAGCTTTCGTCGGCCTATAAGGAGCTGCCGATCGAGCTGTCAGTTCGTAGCACCTCATGCCATTGATGCTATAGCCCAACATACCTGCTCAGGTATACTATTGAAGAAATTAACATCGATAGGCTATAGTAAAGCTAGGCTATCCATTAAGAGTAAATAAGGACAACACGGTATTACGCGATAGGAGCTAATGTCCCTGTATCGTAATTACATTGTCAGTGGAAGCGCAAATACTGTAGATTCGGTTCAAGTCGTTTGTGACAGCGAAAGGAGTCCCAGCGTTACTAGGCTAAATGTGGGTTAGTAGAGCAATCCTTGCCGGCATTGTTTTTAGTATCGCTGTTTTAGTTATTTCGGCAGATGTCAAATGGTAGCATACTTTTTTGTTATCCTTCTCCTCACAGAGATAAGCTGTAAGAGCGTAAAGAATTTTCGCCAAGCTCGGTAGCGTAGGTGGGCTATGGTTCATTGCAAGGTTGAGGAGTAGGCACTAGTTCAGGCATGCTGCAGAACAACCCTAGGCACGAGCCCATTTCTACAAACGCATCGTCTTCGGAGCTTGGCTTCTATCTTCCTCATATTATTCTGGGCTAATTGTAGAGATAGGGAAAGCCTTTGCAGTCGTGTTAACGCAATGATGCTGTTGAGCCACATTCTCTTCACCAAATTCAGGCGGAATTCCACAGAACCCCCACCCATGCGCATTCAGACGTGATGGACTGTTTTGAAAATAGTCTATTCGTTGAAGTGCGTTTGCTCCATTCAGTTTAAATTACCATGGTCTTTTTCGGTTGTTTGAGGGCCCCGTCGCGTTTAGGAAGGCTACAGTAAGGCTGTATGTATGCTACAGTTAGCCTTCATCGTGCATTTTTCTCCCTTGTTTTTATGGTTGCCAGGAAACGTAAGGTGCCTCAGAGGATGCTTTTGCGCTGAGCATATCTGAACTCGAATAAAAGTAGTCTTGGAACTGGTATTGCCATTGCTCTCACCTTTCCCTATAAAGAAAATCTTGCCATCATGCACAACGTATGTTTCTTTGGATTACATTTCTGCAACCCTCTAGTCTAGAAGCAAGGTCACAGAAGCAGGAGTAGGCTACAAAAGGAAACTTTTGTAGGCCTATCCACATCAGAGTGAATATTGCACCAAGCGGTGACGTGCCCAAATACGTTGAATTGTTTAAAAGAGATAAACGCACTAATTCATTTTCTCATTGCAAAATTGCTATGTTACCTTCTTTGTGAATAGTGCATCCTCCTTCTGCTCCACGTTTGAGGGATTGAACTGGTTTTCATGTGTATAATGTTTTCCCTTCAATCCACAATCTTAATTAATGTGAGAATCCAACGGTCTTTCATTGACTGTCACCGTTTTGTGATGTGAATTTGCAATACATGTGTAACTTTTTTTGCTGTGTAGTATGAGGTTGGAGTTGTGATCTGCTAGTATGAGGTATGCGTGTGTGTGTGTGTGTGTGTGTGTGTGTGTGTGTGTGTGTGTGTGTGTGTGTGTGTGTGTGTGTGTGTGCGTGTGCGCGTGCGCGTGCGCGTGTATGTGTGTGTGTGTGTGTGTGTGTGTGTGTGTGTGTGTATTTTTACATACTGTATGTAAGTGCATGCATTTGTGCATTTGTGTGTGCTTGCATGACTCTGTACTGTGCTCTAGGTGATTCTACATTTAATATTCTATTTGAAGGCTATGTGTTTGGACAGAGAGAAGAATGATCTAATTGGCCTAACAGTTGAAGGCCCAGTGGTTTGTGAACCCAAAACATCATGTTACCAAGAATTTATTAAATTACTGTCAGAATGAAATGCACTACACCACAACATGCTTTGAGATAACATTAGGTTCTTAACATCTCGCCCACAGCTATCCTGCATAGTTTCTTACTGAGATATTACAGACTGTTACTACTGTATCTCAGCCGTTTCATTACCATGGACCCCAGCAGTCTAGGAACGATCACCTCTGCGTAGGAGAATATGAGATGTTTCCTCAAGGGTAGAAGTGCAGGTGATTGGAGAAAGGTTGATATTTATACACAGCAGCCAATCAAATTGCATATCTGCCTTAGGCTTCTAAAGGCACCACGCACTGAGTGGAACACACTGAATGGATAGAGGACTGTTTCTGTGGCAAGCAAATTCTCTGAATATTACAAAAAAAAGGATTCGGATTGGAATTGGGCACAACACTTGTAAGTGTTTTGGAAGACAAAAGTCCTGTTATATCTCAGTGAGGGAGGTAGCTTCACAGAGCTTCACCATATACTAACTCCATCAGTACACATTCTTTAAAAATGCATCTTGTCTTATGAAGCCTGCTGTTTCACTCATCGCTATGGGTGTAAACTGCATAGAGAAAGGAAGTAGGTTTCAGGGATAGCTTGTGGAGACGATGCTAAATAAATCTCAGAAAACTAGGTGAGAGGAGTCTTGGGCATTATTGAGCAAATTAATGTTCAGCTCATCTGTGTGGTTCATTGGCTTCCCAGCCATATCTGACCCAGTAGTGATGAATTTACTTACCACTGCTACATGCCTGAGATCTCCCTGAGATCCAGCAGGAAGTGAGGTCATTAATCCCTGGGAGGCAGTGTGACACTGCTGCAGCTCTTCCTGTTTCCAGGCCCATGTCAGGAAACCCCCCTCTGCTCATGCTATACCAGGTCCTCAGTGGCAAAGGGTGGACCTTTGATTGGACGAGGCCTGGGCCCTTGCACAAACACTGTTTGCCATAGGGGATAGCCAGCCCCTCAGCTGTGCAAACATAACTTGCAGCCATACCTGGTGATTTCAGCTCGGCTTGTCTGTAGGTCACCAGTCACTCTGGTTATGCCTCAGCTGTCCCACTTTCTCCCATTTGAGTACGTCTTGTTTCAACATCACTAAAAGGAAAAACTGGGAACAGTGTAAGGGAATGTGCCTGTTGAGGTTGCCGACACCTACATCTGAATGTGCCTTCAGGCTACACAAACATAGCACTTGAGAAGTGCCTCACCTTCTGGTGTGGTGAATGAAAGAATGTCAAAAATGTTTTTTTTGCTTGATGTTGTATTAATGGCTTAGTCATACAAAGGTCCAGCCTCACTTCTGCTCTTACTCAACTCAGCACAGCTGTGTCTCTCAGAGATGCCCCCCCCCCCCCCACACACACACACACACACACACACTTGCCCCACAGAGGAAGTTTGTCAACCATCTGGCAGACTTGGCAGGGCCAACTTCATATTTGTCTGTGACTTTTGTGGCACTAGTGTGGCAAGCATATGTTACATCCACATGCGCTGAGGAATGGACCAGACTTCTTTCTAAATAGTGTGTTTCATGGGAACCTTCTCGCTGGAGCTGTTAGGTTGGGTGTTGGGCATAACCCTTCCCAAATTATTCCATGTTATTCTACATGTAAAAGGCCAGGAAATCTGTGTTGAAAATGTGTTTTTGTGTGATCCATTTCAAAGTAGCCTTCTGTTAGTTCAAATACTATATACAGTATATGGTGGTGGTGGGAGGTGGGGAAAGGCCTTCTAGTTGAGGTGGGTTTAGATGGAGGGAATATGTAAGAGAGGAAAAAGGAGGGATATCTGACTGGAGTTGAGGGAGACACACAGGGAATGAAGTCATGCATTGCACAGACAGTGTGAGATGAGTTTCTCCAGGATCTGCCCAGCCCTTATAAAAAGAGACTCCTGCTTAAGCTTCTCTCCTCTTCTCTTTTGCAGACACACTCCCAGCATAATAACCCATAAACAGCCTTAATTGTCTGCTGCAGCAGCGACATTCTATTTTAAAGACTACATAAATTTGTAGAACGTCTGGTCATTTAAAATTTATTCGAGGACTTATAGGGTGTTGCTGTGTACTGTGGTGTTCTATTTAAAACTATAGCTACAGTACAGAATGGTGTGACTGGGTTTGTTTGTATCAACATTAACTTGTTGATACAATTTTTTACCAAGGTTTAACCAGGATCAAATTTGTAATGACTTTTTTTGTATAATGTATTTCCCTAATGTGTGAAGAGTGTATTTCAGACCTGCTTCCTATGTCAGCACAACCTACTAGACTCTAAGCAGTCTGGTTTCAAGAGTGGTCATTCTACTGAAACTGCTGTATTGTCTTTGACTGAAGCATTGAGAGTAGCTAAGACTCAGTCATCAGTTCCACTTGACTTATCTGCAACTTTGATACAGTGAGCGAATCATGACATTCTGTTCTCTACTTTATCTGAGCTTGTAATTTCTGGGAAAGCTCCTACGTGGTTTGCATCTTACCTCGAAGGGTGTTCCTTCGTCTTCGCTTGACCAGATATCAAAGTCTCATTACTTCAACACAAGTGTGCCGCAGGGATCAGTACTAGGGCCCCTTCTTTTCTGTATTTTTATCATCATTTGCCAATCATACGTGGATGATACTAAACTTTACCGGTCTTTCCCACTTGATGACTCTACTGTTTCTGATCAGATTGGCATGCCTTAGTGATATTTCAGTTTGGATAAAATTGACAGCTAAATCTCTAAAACCGAGCTTTTGGTTTTCTCAGCTAATACAGCTATTCCCCCAACAGATCGGCATCTAGATTTGCTCATCTTCACTGACCACAACTAAATTAGCACATAAGTCACATTTAGCCTCAGTCACAGCATCTAGAACAGAATTAAAATCCCTCACTCTCGCCTATAGGTCACTTTTGTTCTTGGACCTGCGCCTTGCTATTTTATTTCCATGACCCAGCTTTGACCATCCTTTGATGGTAAAAGGTCACAGTCAGGACTCTTTTCCTCAGTGATTACTCATTAGTAGGATGAATGACCTATGTTCCCTGTTCTGATTGTTTTGGGACTTTTATATGTTTATGGTTTTTGTTCATATGAAATTTTATTTTCCTTGTTGATATTTGGTACTGTTGCTATTATTGATACTTTTGCATGCTTAATTTAAGCTTTTCAAATTTATTTGAAAGCATTGTTAATAATGAAGTGTTTATATACTCTTAAGTCGCTTTGGACAAAATGGCACAAACATAAACATAAAATGGTGATAATGGAATCATTGTTTGAATTCATCACTCTGACTGGAGAAAGACATGGAGAACATGGCACTGGCCAAGTTGCCTCCTTTACAACATAGGGGAGACGCTGCTGTGGTGAGGTGCTGTGGTGGTGAAGGCATAGTGGTTGTGTTCAGAGGGAGAGATGATTGTTCTGATTAGCCAGCGGTGTGACCTGATTTAGGCAGACTGGAAAGTAAACACTGAAAACACCCTTTTCTGTTTGCTCTAAGCTCACTTATTCCTCTCTTTTACCTGACTCACGCTGCTTGCTACTCTGGAAGGAGGAGCCTTGAGCGAATTATCACTGAAGTCCATATTTTATATTTATCTTTTATGAAAGTAGGGCTAGTGAGTTACATTTAATGGCCTCTCCTTGGTCTGCCATGGAATGTTACCAGTGCTGAAATGTAGACTTGATTCATCCAAGTGCTAGACTGTTAGCTCTTGTTGCCTCTTCAGATCTCATAGGTCGGGCCACATTTCTATCACTCTAAAGCCAGGGAGTACAGAATACTTTCCCTTAACAGCTTTTTAGGAATTGCCGAGTGCCTGAATCGTTTGAGTAACCGTTGGATCATAGCTTGTGTTTTTGTGTGTTACCAGATTTATAGTCCCACCTTTTGATAAATATGAATATGAACTGTATATAAATGCTTGGTTTTCTTCTACAGTAGAATATGGCAAATCTGGTCTTGATGCATACAATAACCCATTTGTAAAAAAATAACCCAAGGCAACACTTTTAGTCCAAGGGATTGTTTTGGGGGAAATACAGATGCACCAGACTCACACTAAGGAGTAGCTGATGAATAATGGATTGACTTTGCTGATGCACCCAATTTCTGATGCCTTTTTTCACTAAGCTACAGTAGGCGCTGCAGTAATACAGTTGAGTCTGTCTGATGATTTTAGCATATTCTGTTCTGATTCATATGCTCTTCCTAGCCTCCATTCACATTATCCTCTGATGTTGTCATAGAGCTCTGCTCTTCATAAAGTCTCTGTGCATTTGGTGAATCCAAATATGGACTGTACGGATATTGAAACCCCCCCAGATATAGATGAACAGATATAACCAGATGCATCTCAACATAGGCCTTAATAAATAGCTTTGTGGTCTTTTTGGCCCCCACCATCAACGTTTGCCAACACATGTAGCCAGTACATTAACCCTTTCTTAAACCTAACCCTAGCCATAACCCTTGCCTAACCCTAGCACCTTCCAGGCAGTGCTGCCTTCAAGTCAACAGTGGGGTACAAAAATACCTTATATCCAATAAATGTGTGTCTGATGCTGTGCACAAATCTTATCATTGAATATTTTTGCAATTTTGGTATTGTTTCTCTGTTTAACGAAAGTGAAAATTTGTATGTAATAGACGGCAGATGACCTTCAATGAAAGTTAATACCACATTAGTGACAGTGATGGCAGAGGAATCAATTGCCTTGTCTTTCAAATCTGACTTCAGTGGTTCACTGGGTTTTGATCTCTGTCATTTGGTTCACAAAAAGAGATCCAATGGAGGAGAAACTCTCATTCAGTCATCAAAGTAATTTTTGGGATGAGTACTTGGAGATAAGAGGTGACAGGAAACATCATTTTACTCTATTATTCATTCCCTGCCCCATGAATCTGAGGGGATGGAACAGTCAGTCCACAGCTTACAGCTCCATTTCCAAATCAGTGCTGAAGCGCCATTCATTTGAAGTGCAGATGGATCAAAGGCCCATTATCCCTGTCAAGGCCTGACTGATTGGACATGCTGTAGTCCTGGAGCAGTCCGCAGGACCTCACAGGGGCAGGGCTGGCTGGCATGCAGATCTTTTCTGGGGCCCAGTCGCGCTCAGGCCCACAGTCGTGGTGCTGGCGTTCCCAGTCAAGATTGATGCTGCCGCAGAGAAGAGAGATGGAGGATGAAAAATAGAGGGAAGAGAGAGACGACAAGGGGGAGGATGGGAGAGGGAGGACGAGACGGAGAGAGGAGGGGGGAGGGAGGAGAGTCTATCCTGAATCTTGATCATGCTGCTCAGAATTGCTCAATCTGTAGACACTCAGATGGAACGGTGGCCTTCTAGCAGTCATCTAGTCAAGCCCTTGTACAAGAAGCCAGTACACGAGGAAACACAGGGCTGCATCAATTTTGGTCATTAATTGTGCAGTACACATTTGCTGATGATCATTTTTAGGATTTTCAGTTATTCTTACACGTTTTATGAAAACTAGCGCAAAAATAGGCTTTACAGTTAAGGTGTCATTAGTCCTGAGACCCTGCGTCCTCATATGAGGACATTACATTTAGGCTCTGCTTTACCTTGTGCTTACTTTTTCTGAATAAAAACCTGTTGTCCTTATATGTGGACACTTCATTTTACCCTCTAGTGTTATCAGACACACAATACAATGTTTTGGGAAAAAGCAATATGGCGTCGAAATCCACCTCCACGCTTTACCGGCATACGCGTGAGAACTATCGTCATGGTAACGTGCCAGTGAACGTTATGACATTTTTTTTTTTTGTATATGTTTGTGAACAGTTGTAGTATGATATGGCATCAAGTTTCCCCCATTTCGATCATTGCAAACAGACCAGGACGTGTTTAACTTTCATGTCCTCATACGAGGACATCGGGACTGAAATGTACGCATAATTTCATTTTTAGGCTACATATTACATTGAAAATTGTCGTTCATTGGCCATATCAAACTACTGTAAAGCAATAATGGAAGTCAAAGTGTGGACATAGACATAATAGAGTAGCCTGAATAAATAAATCCATTGAAGGAATTCAAAAAATAAAATAAATAAACAAATAAGAAACAAATAGAGCTGTTTCGCTTCAATTGATTGTGGATAGACTTCTCTCCACATGGGTGTGACCCATACGTACAACTAACATTTACAAATAAACACTAAACTTAACCAAATTAATAACAGGACATTTCTGTTCAATAAAAACAAACTGTTTTCTTAATAGTTGAATCTTAGGCACTTGGAGTACACACATGAATATTCACATTCTTTCTGGATTGGCAATCTCATTGTATTTTATGGTAATAGAGACCCAATGTCCTCATACGAGGACATCGTTTTTCTCAAAAACTACTTGATGTACAGAGGTGAATTTTTTTTTGTATGTTTATGAAGCCCTACTGAGCCAAAATAATTGAGTGAAATGAAAAATGCATTCAAATTTACATCCAGGGTCTCAGGAGGATAAACAACTGTGGTTCTCTTATGCTGGTGGTCCACTGTGGTTATCAGATGAGCCATGTTGTGGGCTCACTTTGTTTTTCTCTATAGTCTAATATGTATAGTCTGTAGTCTATGTATAGCTATTTACACTCAGTACCCTCACTGGCTTAGCTATTGAGCCCAGCCGTATTTCCTTCAAAAGGAAGTTGTGTTTTGGTTTAAAAATATGGAATCTAGGAATAGCAGGTCTGAGGGCGTAATAGTAGTTACAATTGGCTCTTTAGAGCCAGGGGTGTATTCCTGCTATGATCTCATGCTTCCTGTTAGTGCAGCCGCTTTTCAGCTGGACATTCAAAGAAAGAGCAAATGTAAGCGTTCAGTGCATCTGTGTGGGTATGTGTACAGAGTGGGTGGGTTCAAGCATGGGTATTTCCTCCATGAACGCACCCAAGTGGCTCGTGTGTAAACATACTGTAAACCTGCATGCGTCCACAGACGATGCCTTCTAGAGATGTGATGTAGGTAGGGCTGCCTGACTGTTTGTCACTGACTGTCTCTTCTGCTCTGGCATATCGACTGATCTCCTATCTTGCTCCGAACATGTTCTGTCACTTTACACTGGCTTATCGGTGTTCATTAAAAGTGGCTTAAAGGAAAAGATCACTCCTTATCAGCTGAATCATTCTTTGTAAAGTTCACATTGCCTTCAGGTTGTCATGATTATAGACACAGAAGATGAATGAGGCTGCAGGCCACTGTGTTAGGCTGACATTAATAAAATGTCCACAAGACCTTTAGTTTGAAAGCTTTGCTAGACGGTACTAACACTCAAGTGATATTTCAGAAATGACCAGTAATATTTGCTTTGGCAGCGATTATAACACACCCTGTGTGACTAGCTTCCCTCCTCTCATTACCTTTAAATACACCAAATTGTAAGTAAGCGTTTGTCCTAGATATGACCCATAATTCCTGCTTGGTGCTTGGTGTGTGCCAATGTGGGTACGGTTAAGTGTGTGAATATGCATGCAAGCGTATGCAAGGGGGGATAGGCGTGTGTGTGTGTGTGTGTGTGTGTGTGTGTGTGTGTGTGTGTGAATCTGTGCCCATGCTGGGCTGGTGCACTGCCTGAGGGCATTCTTCAGCTTCCTTGCCCACCCCCTACCCCTAAGGCTTGGTCTCCCCACCCCACGCTCCAATTTTCTGTGTGTGCTCGTTTGGTTTGTGTGTGTGTGTGAGAGAGAGAGTGTGTGCGTTTGGGGGGCAGAGGGGAGGGGGTGGGTGTGTTGGGGTCTTTTGGGCACAAATAGTACTGGGCTCACAGCCCCCCTTGTAGCGCTGTCCCCTCTTTCTCTGTCCTCCTTGGGGTGCAGAAGTAGTAGCATGCCAAAGGAATATCAGAATCAGAATAATGAACTGTTCATGGAATGAATCCCACAGTGTATTAACGTGTGTGTGTGTGTGCGTGTGTGTGTGTGTGTGTGTGTGTGTGTGTGTGTGTGTGTGTGTGTGTGTGAGAAAGAGAGAGAGAGTGCGTGTCTGTAACTGTGGGCATACAGGCTGAGTGGGTTCAGCGTGTCCCAGCAATAGAGAGGCTTGTATTGGTTCGTCCGTGTGAACTGCCCATTCTTCAGTCCGTCTTCACCCCTTCAGTCTCTCCCAACATCTGGCTCGCCATAAGAGCGCTAGCATGCACTGGAGGGATATTTTTACCAGTGGGAACAAACGTCTTCGGCCTATTCCACTGCTTGCTGGATTACAATAGCCAATTTGTTATCCCGCTACACGGATTAGCATCCAGGGCTGTGGAGTCCAGCAGAAAGGGGCCAGTTGTGCGTCCCCTCCTCTCTTTCTCTTTTGTTGCGCTGATAACAGAGGCGCTCTGTGCGGGACCAGCACTACAATCTCCACATCTGAAACCAAACATTTGTAAACATACTCCGCGTCCAGCCCAGGAATGATAATTACATGTAATGTACATGTCGGAGTGAGTTAGTGTGTATGTACAGCGTGCACAGTTTGTGTGTGTGTGTGTGTGTTTGTGTTTGTGCGTCTGTGTGTCTGTAAGTTCCTTTTAGCCTTTGTGGATATGCTGTATGGATTCCTCGCCTACAGTGGTGTTTGATCTGCAGTGTTCCGTTTGTGTGTGAAGTCAGTATGTCAGTGCAGAGAGAAAGTCGGGGCACTCTTTAAACATCTTACAAGTGTGTGTGTGTGTTTGTGTTTGTATGTGACAAAAAGAAAGAAAGAGAGCGAGAGCATGAGAGAGAGAGAGAGAGAGAGAGAGAGAGAGAGAGAATGTGTTTGCATCGGAGTATGATTTAAGTGCGTAGCTTGGGGCAAAGTCAACAATAAAACAGATCACTGATTTCTGTGCATGGTTAATCAACACTATCATGGCAGACACCACGTTAATGGTGAATGGTATGTTAGTCCATGCCAGCTCTTCTGAAGTTCTACTGAGAGTGAATGTCAGTGCAGCATTCTGCCTGGATGACATAGGACAGACAGGAAGTGAGCTGGAATCATAAAATCTGACTTCCTGTGGTTTGCCACATCCCTCTTACAGCCATCCTGTCTCAATGCACAGAAGCATTATCTGCACCTTATCACATTGTTCATATATTCTCATCTACTAAGGATGGGCAAAGAGGAAGAGGTCTGAATAATGAGGAGGGACATGTCAGATGGACCAGATACTGAACTGGAGTGAGTCTTACTATTCTGGACACTTAAGCACTCAAGCTTACACACACACACACACACACACACACACACACGCACGCACACACACACACACACACACACACACACACACAATAAAAGCAATGACCCGACAATCAGGATGCCCAGCCAAACACTCATCCCCCAGTCAGCCTCTGTGTCACTGGCGGCGAGAAGAGGGCCGTGCTGCCATGTCAGCCACAGCTCCATTCCTGGGCCATTACATTCAACAGCTGGGCCACAGCGGGGGGTTAGTTAGCAGCTTAGTTAGCCAGTGGACGCCTCCAGCCTGACGGAAGAAAACACTCATTAGAGGCGACTAGCGGGCGAGCCTCTCTGTCCTGCCCCGTTGTTTGCGGGGTTAAGCGCGGCGCTCCGGCCCCCGTGTCCTGGACGCGCTGGAAGAGAGGAACATGCAGAAGCAGCGCTCCCCCACTGGCGCTCACAGCTGCCATTTGTGAAAATGTGGCAAAAGTTAGCCTGGCATTTCCCCTCCTGTTGTTCCTCGTGATCCTCAAAAGCGCGGGGCGGGATGAGGATTGGAGCGGAGTTGCTCCTCTGTATCGCTCCCCCCCACCCCCCACGCCTGAAGCACTCGTCGATTCGTTTGAGACTCCAGGGCGGGGGAGTGGATGCCGGCCACACGGAAAGCTTGCTTAGACACGCAAGTGCTCGATTGAGCACAACAGGGGTGTGGGAGGAGGTGAGGAAGAGGGGGAGGAGGAGGAGGAGGAGGAGGGTGTTCTTCATTTCCATAGACGACTGTTTTCCCTTTCGCTCTCTCTTTTTTTGTCTGGGCGCAGCACCCCCAGTAGAGATGAAATGTGGGGAGCCACGGGACTCCCTGCCAAAACACATTCCCACATGAGGAAGAGGAATTTTTAAGATGACTTTCATTTCTACAAGGCTCAATTAGCCCATGGAACCCTTTGACTTTGTGAATGTGCAGCATGTTTGTTTGAGTGTGAGAGAGAGAGAGAGAGAGAGAGAGAGAGAGAGAGAGTGTGTGTATGTATGTGTGTGTGTGTGTGTGTGTGTGTGTGTGTGTGTGTGTGTGTGTGTGTGTGTGTGTGTGTGTGTTTGTGTGTGGCATTCCAGGGCAGAAACTGGAACTGGTACTGGTGTTTCGGTTCAAGCATGTGTTTGATGCTGAAATGAAACTTGTCTCCCATACACCACCAATCACTGCACAATCGTTAGAAACCTTTGTCTTGGAAATTGTTGGACTACCTTTTGTTCCACTCCGATCCGGAATCGACTTGATGAGTTAATGGCTTTGGTCTAAGCCAGGTTTCCACCAGCCAGGAAGAGCCTATTCCAGCCTGGATCAGACAAGGCTGACGTCTAGCCATTTTCCCCTGCAGACTTAAAAGTTATGTCTGTTTAGTCTTCCTCTGAATCTTGGTCTGAGAGCACCACAGAAAGAAGTGCGAGCCATAAGTCAACCCTGAGATAGAGGAGAACCAGCCAAGCTCTGCTGTCTCGGCCAAATTAAATGAGTCAAATGAAGGAATCAGTGTTCCAGGAGCCACCATTTGTATTGTCTTATGTGCAGGCGATTCATCCAGATCTCTTTTCTTGGTGCTGTTGTCAATACAAGGGCTTGGAAAACACACTACAAGCATCTCAGCACTTGACAAATTGCTGTTGGGATGTGATCTCTCATCCTCTTAACGTAAGGAGATTGATCCATTGTTGGTGCAAAGCTAAAGAGATTGCAGAGATTTCCCTTAGCCAACTTGCCTGTGTGCTGCGTTGGTGCACACAGTGTCCCTTCCATGATCCGTTGAAGCCTCAAGCAATGTACAGTCCTGTGACTCAGAGATCTCCATGTTAGGAGGAGCAAGCCAAGGCCTTCATGCTGAGGCATTCATGCAGAAGGATTCATGCTCAGGGATTTGTTTGAGTGGAATTGGATCAGCTCACTTTAACCACGAGCCTGTTTTCGGATAATAAAAACAACCTGTAGTCGAACATAAATTATGCCTTTAGTTGATTTCTAGTCAGAGTCGTGCAGTAGAAAGCTTTAAGTACTGTAATTTGTAATGCATTTACGTAGTCTGCACATTAATCATATGCTGTAAATTATAGCAGTCTAACAGTCCATCTCTTTAGATAGCAAATATGTGTGTGTGCGTGTGGGAAGGGAGGGGCCATTGCAAGTCATTAGGGAGGCATCCATTTCATGTCTGCATGCACAGCCATGTGCTGTCCCAATTGATCTGTCATGAAATAGTGCTGAATTGTGCCTTGCTTGGTTTTTTAGCCTATCAGCAAACATGGGCGTAAAGTGGATTTTTTTCAGCCACTGCTGGTGTCGCATGCAGGGGCATGTGTACCTCCAAGCACAATGACCTTGATGGGAATTAGATCATTCACAGCCAACTCCTGCTCCTATTTAGCATGATTTTCCATTAGCTCCCTGATGACCTCCTGTAGGCTAGATCATGTGTTTCTCACATTGGGCTCTGCGTGAGGTCATGCTACCTTTTAAAGGAGTGGCTCTTTGTTTTTTTTTTAGATTCAAAGCACTAAGCACGATTTGAAGGGTCGATACTAGTGTCCGATCAATACGCTACACTGGGCACATTTGCAATGTTAGAGTATCTTTTTCTCTGTCAATAGCACGAGAGAGAGAGAGCGGATGTAGATCATATTATCCATGGATTTAAGACTAAACTTAGTCCTTTGGGTCAGAGATGAAGAAGATGTCGATGGCTGTTTATTTTGCCTTGTATACTGCGTTGTTTATTGTGTACAGCCTCAGTCCACGGATATCTCTTTCCTGCACACAAGTAGATGTAGCACAGAGAAACCCAATAGGATTTATTTTCTGACCCAAGCGGGCAGATCGGGCAGCAGGACGCTATCTCAGTAGATCAGCGCGAGCGACACAACTTCTGACCTTTTGAAGCTCGCTGGATCCGGAATGATTTTCTGTCATCTCGCCGCGCTTCTCCAGATCGAGATGCCCCGGGGAAAAGATGCCCCTCTCATCCCGCCGCCACTCCCCCCCCCCCCCTTCGCCCCCCCTCCCCTCCGCCCCTCCTCTGATTGCCCACCCCCTCTCCATTCCTCACCGTGTCTGTTTACGTCCACCATCCATTCTGGGCCAAACTGAAAAATGAGGCCGTGCCTTATATATTTAAAAAATGCCTCTGCTGGTTGGCTCCTTGCTATCAGTCAGCCCAGGCAAATAAAAAGGACAAAGTAGAGGTCAGTTGATAACACCAGTGGCCACCCAAAGGGCACTCTGCACTCGATAAGGCGCTGAACTGCACATTGGCTTTGCTATCAGCTCAGAATGGTTTTCGATGGAAGTTGCCGGTGGGCCTGGTTTGCGCATGGTAAGGGCTTCTGCTGGCTCTGTTTCTCAGGCTTGGGGGCTAATTGTGTTTAAGGAGCCCGGCCCTTGCACTGGCAACCAGATTAATTACATCTAAGTTTAATTTGGCATCAAATGGATTTGCCCTTAATCGGGCCTAAATTAAATTAGGTGTCAAAGCATGAAAAGCACTGATGTTTGTTTTGGTTTGTTTGAACTTGCTTTCCGAGGTCGCAGGGGTGAAGAGATCCCGTCTTGAGCAGACAGTGGGTGGTATCATGAAACAGCCTCATTACGACACAGAGATCCACATCTTCATTTTGATGTGCTTTATTATTATTCCCTCGCTCTCATGTGGGTGGAAAATAAATAAATAAGGGCAGTGTATCCAGCTGGAAGGGAGGGAGGGAGGGAGGGAGGGAGGGAGAGAGAGAGACACCCCTCTTGCTCATGGTTTGAGTCATTAAAAATGAATGGACTATGTTATTATCCATAAAGATTTCTGGCCTATCTAGACACCACAGTCATGGTGCCCTACTTCATCTGTCTCCTCCTTGGTCATAGCAACTGAATAGCTGATATATCTGGACAAAATGTGTCTATGTGTATCTGCATGTGGGTGTGTGTGTGTATTTGTGTGTGTGTGTGTGTGTGTGTGTGTGTGAGAGAGAGAGAGAGAGGGAAAGAGAAAGACAGACAGACAAACAGAGAGAGAGAGAGAACGTCCATCTTAGTCATCTTGCTTGATTGACACATTTCCTGATGTCATTTGTTTTTGCTTGGTGAATACAGGTCATGTGGACACTGGGCAGCACTCTCCTCTCTGCCCCTCACTCCGTCTCCTCCTCTCCTCCTCTCCTCCTCTCCTCCTCCTCTCCTCCTCCTCTCCTCATGCTGTCTCTGTTTCACTCGCTTTTAATTTACATCCTTTGATTTATGGAAAAAACGCAACCCATAAAACATAGCTGGAAGTTTAAACGAGTTTATTCACAGATATTGCTGAAACTAGAATTCTTATCCTGTAGATTTAGGCAGCGTTCTAAAACATGCTTTGCCTTTTTTTGCTGAGAAGGTAATTATGAAAATTAATGGAGAATTAATTGCATGTCCTGCTTCTGAACATGAAACAAAAAAAATGATAATGGCATGTTCCATGTAATGAGCTGTTTACTTCCCCGATAGCAGCTGCTGGTGGCCCAGTGCCGGCCCTGCGGTGGTCCAGACTCAGCCCTGTGCTCTCCTCCCTCTCTGAAATGGTAGCTCGGAGGGAGACTGGATAGAAGAGAGAGAGAGAAAAAAAGGTGCTGCGTTTGAAAGATGACAGTCCTCTGAACAATGAATAATAATAATGCAATTATGCAGTGTCAATTTTAAGCTGCGTTCACGGCATTTTAATGAGGCGTCTTATACGGAGCCGGCAAAACTCTGTGTTTGGTCACGGGAAAAGGGCTGTCTCTTGATGCAGTTCATGACCACGTTGTCTAAACCCTATTACACAATGAAGCACAATGAAGCTGGGCCTTTCATAATGTTCAGGTTGGAGTCCTTTTCAGGGACTGTGATTACAAGTCAGGGGACTGTGGCTGCCAATGAGATTACAGGCCTTGACTGAATGGTGCCTGAACAGGCTGTGTGCGGGTGTGAGATCAGATGTGTGCTATGCAAGCCCATTATCTGCCAGATCTATTGTGGTTACATAATGACCTACCTGCATATTTACACTGCCCATTTCAGCAGAGAAATTCTTTGGTTGGCTCCGTCCCGTACTGCACATAATAGAGAAGCGTTTATATTTCCAGGCTTCCCTTCAGCACAAAGAGAAGGACTTCGCCGCTCTCATGCTGTATGCTTAACATTTCGTTAAATCTGTATAAATCTAATTAACCCGCCCCTCTATCCATGTCCTCCTTTTATGAGGAACCTAGTAGCGCTAATAGGCTAATTGGTGTTGGTGATGTCGTAATCTTCCAAATCCTGTCTGATTCCGTGGGATTGGGTGGGATCTGTGGCCTCTCAAAGGCCTGACAGTCTCTTACCAAATCAGGCCTGACCCTATTAGAACTGAGGGCTCCATTGTTAGCACTGGCGCTGTCAGTTTCCAGAAACAAAAATCGTCATTGTTCCCGTGCCTTCCTGTGGCTGCAGCGGCAGTAATCCACGGCCATGGAGCCGCTTCAGGATTTCCATAATCCAGATTCTGAATTAGTGACAGACTAATCCCGGCATTTCTGACCCGCCCGAGGGGAAACAGGGCGCACTTGGTCTTTCTTCGGCCCCCTGCTTCTCTGTTTACAAGAGTGGGCCCACTGACTTAAGGAATATGTTTGTGCCACATCTGTGGCAGATGCATTAGTCTGCTGTGGCGCAGACCATGTTTGTAAGCACCAGCTGTCTGTGGGAGTGTATTTGTGTGTGTGTGTGTGTGTGTGTGTGTGTGTGTGTGTGTGTGTGTGTGTGTGTGTGTGTGTGTCACTGTATGCAATTTTCACCGTCACTGCCTGAGTCATCACGTCTCAGGAATTAGGCAGAGCCTAAACACAATGCACATGCTTGCAAAACTGATTTGTTCCTTAACAACATGATGTCTCCAGCGCTTGTCACTGCCAATTCCCTGCTTTGCGTGGGGACAGAGTCGGACTCGGCCACGCTCTGAGATGCTGACCGCGATCATCACGCCGCGCCTGTGGCCCCATCTGACAGCCGGAGTGGGCGCGGCGTTGTGTTTGTGCGTCAGAGCGGACGCTGTGTGTGAATGTTCAATGTGTCTCCTCCGCGTGGAGCTTTGTTCAAGACATGAGTGTGCGTGAGCTCCGTTGCACAGCCCCTGCGCCTGGCTAAGTGATCCCCCCCCCCCCTCGCTCTCCTTATCTCCACCTCCCAGCGCACAGGAACACGTGCCATCTTGTTTACGCCTCGTCCCCACGAGCCGCCAAGCATCGCTTTCCATGACACATTCTGAGAAGCGGGGACCTGGGAATCGCGTATGGAAATTGCTTTCCATTGATAATCCTCTGGAACAGATGAGCCATCAGGCTTGGAAAACCGGGACTGGAGTAATATCCTCACCAGGCGAGGAAAAGAGGCGGAAAAGATAGGCACCCGTGCCGCTATGCTTCATCCCTAATGAAAATGTGCAATGCAATCAAATCAAGCGAGCTAGTCAAGCACATAATAAACTACGGCAACAACAAATACCCTCCAGATGTAATTATTGCAGATGTCTCATCAGAGAGTCTGGATGTGGTGGCAGCACCAATATGGACTGCCATAATGAGCGTGTTCATTGTATGTTCAGTAATCCATTTTTTAACACTGGTGACATAAATGGTGTTTTTACAATATGGCTCCAACGATGCGTCTTGAATCAGCCATTCACCTTCATGTGCAGTCTTCTAAACAAGGATGAAAGAAAGACATCTTGGAGGAGATATGGAGATTAATTACATTAGAAATGGGGGCCGAAGAGGGAAATTAGGCGAATCCGCACTCTACACTGTGCTGATGAGGAAATGTGTTTGTTGCCGTCACATTTATTCGCTGAGTTAGTGCTATCCATCACTTTTACAGATGCCAGCGCGGCTCACAGCAGATTGATTCACAGTGCTATTTATTCCAATTTACTCAATTTATAAATGACTGGATGGAAGAAAACGTCCCGATTCCAGACCCAATCATTTCTCTTTCGACTTCTCTTCTTCCAGACAGAGGACACCACATCAAGGAAGAGGGATTTGTAGCAAGTGTATCTGCTATTGTCAAATTATTCAATCCACGTCTCATAATCCAAAGATGCCATTGTCTGTTACAGTTTTTCTCCATTGCTTTGCTGCTTGTGTCAACTCTGACATCACATTTTCTAAACCGTTAACAACACCCATGTCTGAACAAAGGCATCAAAAAGGCTCAAAACACTTAAAACATGCAGCAAAAGCACATTTCACTGTGTGATTTCAATCAATCATTGCACACTGAACAACAAAATACAAAATATAGTTCTCAAAATTAGTATTTTTGCTGTCTATAGCCTATTGCTTTTTTTTGGTATCAGAAAAAAACTGCAAGAAAAATGTGCTGATAAAAAATAGTTGTATTCATTCCTCCCAAGATGTAGCTGTCATTGAAATGTAAGACCTACAGTAAGCACTCAGACAAGACACATTTCATTGAACTACAACTTCTCATCGAAATAGACCTACAGTAAACGTTTTATACTGTTTTCTTCACCAAGTAGGCAATACACTTTCCCTAAATGTGCCTTAGATCCATACTTGTAAATAGCAAGACAGAACAGACTTGTCATTTCTTATAATGAATGACTGCTGAGGAGTTTCACAAAGGTGTATCGCAGATAACCTGTGAAAAGAGGTTTTCCTTTGCTTAGCATGTGGAAACCAATAGTTTCAGGTCTATCTTGCAAAAAGGTGAGAAATGTGTGAACCCAATGAAAACGTGTGAGCACATGTGCAAGAGATGACTGCTGTGTAGAGAAGGTGTTCATGAAGACCAAGTGGATCCCAGTGTCTCTGAGCAGGTCAAAGCAATAGAGAATAGCGGTAAAGGATGTTGGAAGGTTGGTGGAAGCCTGCTTTTATTAATAGACCATGATTGCACATACATGTACATGTATATTTGCGGCACATTTGCATTCTATATGTACATGTACAGCACATTGCAAATACATGCTGCATTTCCTGTAGGTGTTTGAAATTTGATGTAAACCACAATAAGAAGTGAAAGTAAGAGTGAAAATGGAGCATCCAAGAGCATTTTGGAACCCAGTGGCAAAATCACCAGTGTTGTGTTAGCGAAAGCTAAATTGAGGATGTATTTTTATGTGAAGTGAAAGCGATGTGTAGTGATGTGCTACTCTCATCAACTACCGTCGGCCCTGTGCTGCTGATGTTTCTATTTTGTATTTATGTTTTGTCGTAAACACCAGCGCCAGGCCTGCTTCCTCCTCGCTCTTCCTCTTTTCAGAGCTGCTGGGTTCGCACGGCTGCCGTGTGTGGTCGCTAGTGAGATGGACGCAGCGCTCTCAAAGTGTTGTCATGACTCCTGCAGTTGCTAGGATGGAAGTGAGCTCGCAGTCATTTGGATTCATACTGCTACGCAACTGTGTACTCTATGTACTCTCTATGTACTCTGTGTGTGTGTGTGTGTGTGTGCGTGTACACGTGCACATGCATTTGTGTGTGCGTGCGTGCGTGTATGTGTGCGTCTGTATGCGTGTTTGTGTGTGCACGTACGCGTGTGTGTGTGTGTGCGTGCGTCTCTGTGTGTGTGTGTGTGCGTGTGTGTGTGTTTGTGACTGATTATGTATGCCTGTGTGTGTGCAAGTTTGATCCCCGTGCCAGCTCTCTGATCTAGAGATTATATCCACGCATTCACTGTCCTCAGATCAGCAGACATGATACGTTTGAAATAGGAAACCTCCAGACCAGACAAAGTTCATAGGCATCAGGCTTTTCAATCCAGGCCAGAATTCGCTGGAGTTTGTGTGATGATCCGAGAAGCCAAGTGACTCACCCTGTCTCCATTGTTCCAGCATGGCCAAGGTCTCCTGCTCCACTGAGCTCTTCCTCCCACCTCCACTTACTGTCCCCCAACTAGAGGAAAACAACCCACTTCACCATTGTGAACCCTGTCTCAAGTCCCACAGCTGTCTTCTACAATTGTTTGCATCTGTGTGTGTGTGAGTGTGTGTGTGTGTGTGTGTGTGTGTGTGTGTGTGTGTGTGTGTGTGTGTGTGTGTGTGTGTGTGTGTGTGTGTGTGTGTGTGTGTGTGTGTGTGTATGATTGTCATGTGTTTGTCGTTTTGCGTCTGTGTGTGTGTGTGTGTGTGTGTGTGTATGATTGTCATGTGTTTGTCGTTTTGTGTCTGTGTGTGTGTGTGTGTGTGTGTGTGTGTGTGTGTGTGCGCGCGGCGCGCGCATATTGTTTCTGTGTGTTTGTTTGTTTTTGAAGTCTGCGGACAAGTGAGACACTGATGAGTGTATGCGGGATTAGGCTGTGGGCAGATGGGTGAGCAACACGCCCCACTGTAAATCTGCACAGCCTTGTAGCAGCGCTCCAGCCAAGACGGCCCATCTGCCTCGTGTTTATGGACCTCCTCCACATGTTGGCGTTCTCATGGTAGCGCCGGTGTTAGTTACAGCAGCCTGTCCGTCTCTGGGAAACACTGCACGCATGGCGCTAGCTTCAGCACTGGGCCTGGGCGCTGGCTGGTGTGTTACTATACGGGCTGGGATGTGGGGGGGAGACGGGTTATTAATGACTAAGCTCTGGGCTCACCACTTCTTTTTTTCTTCTTCTTCTTCTTCTTCTTCTTCCCTGCTGCTCTCATACCTCTTTCTCACAGTCCAGCTAATTTTGTAACCCCACTGCCGGCTCTCTCTCTCTCTCTCTCTCTCTCTCTCTCTCTCACACACACACACACATACTGTATGCGCAAACACACACACAGGATGTGATCTCACTTGTTTCTTTTCCTGCCTGTGGACACAGTGTCTTCTGACTCAGCTAGAAAGTCTGACTCAAACAAAAGAGTGAGCTCTTGAGCAGCCTCCAGCTGATTGGCTGCCCTCTGTACTGTACTGTACCTGCCACTGATCCTGACAGAGAGGTGAGCTCAGAGAAACCCCCTGTCACAGGGAGAGCACACATGTGTCCTGATAGACCTTTCACGGGTCACTGATGACTGTCCTGCTCCTCTGATGTCTGGTGGTAGCAGTGGTAGAGGTACTGAGTTGGTTTAGATCTAATGGCAGACCTAGTGTGTCTTGTTCTTACGTGGTTGTATTGTGTGATGCTGTAATGAAAGCATGTTTATGACTAGAGGGGCCACCCTGTGCTTTTTCCATTCACTTGTTATCAGTGTTGACTGTATGGAGCACATTAGATTGAAGGGACACTGGGGGAGATCACTACCGATAAGCACACAATAAGTGATGCACCTTTGTGCTGTGGAAACTACTTACAGCTTTTAAAGAGAGCAATTATCCTAATAGCATATTGTACAACATAAAAAGACTGAATGATGAGCTAATAGAAAATAATCTATTCATTTTAACACTGTCTGTAGTTATCTAGACGATTAATGATTATATTTGTTTTAAATGTTTCAATTGTAGCATAAGTTAAGCACCTGGATTGAACTGCTGAATGTAGATGTCTAAATGACGTGGTAGTTTAGATATTTCAGCAGTGCAGCGGTCCTGTTCTAAAGGCAGGACAAAACAAGCTGTCTATTAGTAATAAAGAGAGGAATCCCACACCATGTGTTTTTCTCTACGCCGTCTTATTTTGAACACCACATCTGCTGTAGCTTACAGTGACTACTCGGCCAACACGCTCAGATGCAAGTCCAATGCAATTGTAGTCTGTTTCTCATCTGTTGTGCTGTTTCTGGATGCCTGGCTGAGGAGTGTGTGTGAGAATAGCCTGGCTGGGAGAGGAGAGGAGAGGAGAGGAGAGTCTGTCTCCCACGCAGATCCGCTCTCATCTGTCTGCTCACAGCGCTCAGATGCACAGAGAGGGAGAGGGGATGTTCTGGACAGACAAGACATCTCGCCCGGGGCTCCAGTCAAACACACCAACATAACAAAGACAGCTCAGCTACCTCTCTCTCAGACGCACACACACACGCACACACATGCACACTCTCTCTCAGACTCACACACACGCACACATGCACAAACACACACACACACGCTCACTCTCTCTCAGACTCACACACACGCACACACGCACAAAGACACACATGTAGGCTACACACACACACACACTCTCTCTCTCTCCCTCTCTCAGTCTCTTTCTCCCTCTCTTTCTTTCTCAGTTTTTTTTCCCTTTCAGCCTTCTCTCCCCCATTCCATTTCTTCCTCTCAATCTTTTACTCCCACTCGGCGTATTATGGCTTTCTGTGTTTGGGGCCGTGTTAGTGTGTAAACAACAGCAGGTCTCTCCGCACAGGCTCTCATGAATATTTACGAAGGGGTTCGCGGGGTTTAAGCGTTTGCTAGTATTCTCGGCAGAGATGATAATACCTAACCCCCCCACCACCCCACCCCACCCTGCCCGACGGCCCCACCCCCACCCGTCTGCGGGCGCGGCATGGTGCTGAGGCGAGGAAGGAGGGATGGAGAAATCCAGCATGCCCCAGGGAGGAGAGGAGAGAGGGAGAGAGAGGGAGGGAGGGAGAGGAGTGGTTAACGGAGAGACGCTGCGTTGCCTGGGGAGGCCTTCACTCGGCTAATAGAGGCCGGCCTGCTGTGTTGATGAAACCTCGGATCTTACAGCTGCGCTGTAATTTCTTTCGACTTGTTATTTCATCATCTCTTCTTTCTCTCTCTCCCTCCCTTTCTTTCTCTCTTTCACTCTTCCTCTTTCTTCTCTCTATCTGTGAGTGGGCTGTTGCATTGGAATTCTGCTCGCCACTCATTCAGAGTTCAATCAATAGAGTCTGTGTTGCGCTGTGTGGTGGCGACTGCACAGTAATGTCGGCTAGGCCTTCACATGGCGAGCCTCTCAGTGCGTCTCTTCGCTTTTGTGCACTTCTGCATCCCTCTCTGTGTGTTTTCTGTCTCTCTTTCTCTTTCTCTTCCTCCCTCTCTTCCTCTGTCGTTCCCTGTCGCCTCACACTCTTCTCTCTGTCTCTTTATCTCGCTCCGTGTGTCTCCCTGTCACAGCGCTCTCTCATTTTCTCTCCAGCTGTGCGTTTATTGATTCGTCAACGCGACACTCCTCTGAGGAACTCTCGCGCTGCGCTCCTTTAAGGCTCTGCTCCCAGCCCGCCGGCTGCTGAGCCGTTGCTTACAAAAGCGAGCTGAGATCCCGAGCAGCTCCAGAAGCCTGCGCGCCGGCTCGCCGCCATTAGATATGGGATTAGAACGGGCGCTGCCAGGTTGGCGGATGGGTAGATATTATCAGGCAAACATCCTGCTTGTTCTGGCCCGAGGCCACTCACTGATGCTTGACCCGTGTGTGCCAACATGGCAGGGGTGAGGGCTTATGTTTTTGGAAGGGGGCGAGGAGTTCCTGGAAGCTCTCATATACCAACCAAATCACATTCCCCAACGCCTTGAGAATCTCTTTCCTGAGCCTCGCTATTCCCAACACTATCATGCTTGAGGCCCCGCTCTTACCTTGTCCTGCTACGCAAGTGAATCGAGTGTGTGAATGTGTGTGTTTTCTATTCATGTAGGCCTGTTTATTAGCACTTTCCATTGCTATTTTAGCTACTGAAGTCTCTGGGTACTGTGGGGGCTCCTTGTAAACAGCATAATTACACACCGTGCCTTGCCACCTCCTCGCTAAGCATCCTGCTTATTTGTTTCATTCCGTGGGCTATGTGTGTAACTGTGCACTCGCTAATGGGAGTTGGCTTAGCCTGAGAGCACAGAGGAGGACGGTAGCAAAAATACAGCTTTCAGCTGTTTACCCAGAAGAGCCTCCCCTATTGACTCAGTGCTGGAGGTGCACTCTTGGGCAGACGTGGGCATGGAGTAGCTTGCTGCGGTGTGCTTTCTTTAGGAGCGTCCACCTTGGGCAGGACTTCTGACAAAAGAGTGGTGCAGTATAGCTCCTGTGCTCAGCACATCCGTACAGTAAGTGTGCTTTCAGCAGTATGAAAGTCATAGGTTCAATCCCTAGAAAACTAAAGCACAAAGAACAATGTTCTTTACTATATGGAAAGTCCTCTAGAGTACACGCCAGCCCGGAATAAGCGATTCTCTTCATAGCCTTTCCCTAGAAATATTGCCAGGTGTATTTAGTATTTGCCCAAGACCCTATTTGAATAACCAGCCTCATGTTTATTTCCCAAACACAGTGTTTGTCCAGGGTTGTAGATCTGTCCCCTTTGGCCATGTGGCAATGGCTTGGCTGCTGTTTGTGATATTCGGAGAGTCCGTGTCACTTCCTGGAGACTGTTGGCTGTGTTTGTTTGCCATCCGTCTCCCTGGCAATCTGTGTCACCTCCCTGGCCCCTCACTCACACTCACAGGTTATCTCTTTAAATGGATTTGTGCCAGCGCTGAGAGATGGAGCTCTGATGCCCTAATCTTATTGACCAGGCCCTTGAGCAAGCCACTGTAATATCTCCCAGACAGCCGGCTCTGTGTTTATGTATGGGGTTGTGTTGATGGATGTTTGTGTGTGTGTGTGTGCAGGTGAGGGGACTGCAGGTTTTATGCGGGTACCTGCGTCGTTCCCATCTGCTATCTTGTTTCGTCAGGGCTCACCAGCAAACTCGTCACACACACAGACACACACAGACACACACAGACACACACACACACACACACACACACACACACACACAAACGCAGACACAAACACAAACACACACACACACACAGACACACACACACACACACACACACACACACACACACACAGACACAGACACACACACACACACACACACACACACACACACACACAGACACAGACACAGACACAGACACAGACACAGACACACACACACACACACACACACACACAGAGACACTCACACACATAGACATACACATACACATGCACAAACTCAGACACACACACACACAGACACACACACACACACATGCACAAACGCAGACACAAACACACACACACACACACACATAGTAGATAGCGGCGAGGAGAGTTTTTCTGAAATATGGGCATAAGAGTGCATTTCTTCTCCCCTGCGGAGTGCGGTAAATCTTAGTCACCGTGGCTCTGGCTCTCCTCTGGGCAGCCGAGCTGCTGCTGCATTCAGGCCCAGTGAGTCAGCGCGGCGCGGCGCGGCGTGGTGCGGGGGCCGGCTCCAGCCTCTCGGAGGCCCAGGTGCAGCCTCCACAGTGCCAGCCATTCTTCCAGCCGGCCCCGGTGGCCAGCATTAGTGTGCAGGGTGAATGGTCCCTCGGCTCCCCGCGCATCTCACATGAAAGGAAATGAGAGGAAGTCGGCCGGACAGACGGACGGGGCTCCGTCTCGGGGGTTGGGGGGGTGGGGGGGGGGGGGGGGGGAGCACCGCGGAGGATAATCGCTAAAAAGTGGCCCACTGCGTCGTTGTTAAACTGTTATAAAAAAGCTGACCCGAGAATTCACAAATCTCCCCATTCATCTGATGTGATGAAGTTTGTTTGGAGCCCCATGGGATTGAAGAGGAGTTCATTTGGGGGCAAATACTGAAGGGGGGGGGGGGATAGACCTCGGTCATGTTTGAAATGCTGTTTGCCTCATCACTGTTCTGTAAATGCAAAGAACATGATGCAACTCTGACATTCTCCTCTTGCACGCATAGGACGGAGCTGCAAGAGTGACGGGCATGATGCTGACTGTAATAAGCCCTGTTAGATGTGAACTCTCAAGTCTATTTTGGGGTGTGCACTGCACAGGCCTTTCTTCTCACCAGGAGAGATATATCACTCTAAACTCTTTCATTTGTCTCTCCTTCTCTCTCTCTTGCAGGCAGGCTGCATATTGTTGCTATGAAGTCGTCTGTTGGAAATGTGTTGAATTTCCATGATTGCATGTCTCTCTGGCGTGAAAATAGCTTTGCCTATTTTGTGCTCACATTTTATGCCTGTGTCAGACTGTTATGTATAATCATACTTGGCTCACGTGGCCAAACGTTTTAACCCCCTGAGAGACGCCTTTCCATTTTCTTAATAATATTACTCTGACAGGAAACAGATGCCGCACTCCACCAATAGCAACAACAATAGGAAAAAGGCACAATGTTGAGCCAGTGACCCAGTAGAATGGGATCATATTTGTGGGCTTTATCTGACTGAAAATGTCCAGACTGGATGGGCTGGGTGGATGATGACTGTTTTCACACCGCATTTTTCCATGAAAACAAAGGCCAGCCCACGTTGGAGCTGCTGTGTGTGTGTGTGTGTGTGTGTGTGTGGAATGTGAAATACTTTTCAGTGTAAATGTATACTCTGTGGATCCGGTCCTCCCGCCTGCTTTTTTGGCTTATCGCTGATGGCCCAGTGGAGCAGATAGGCTGTCCCCTGTAATTGTGCCGCGCCATAGCTCAGATTAAAGACGGCTCTCTCAGCATTGTGCCTGTCGCTCCCTCCTCTAAGTATATAGGCCTCCGCGAACATCTCCCTGGCAAGGAAGTGACATCTGATTAACTGTGGTATTTCGGGAAGTCTCTGGAGATGGCTGGTATTTTTAATGTGTGTGCGAGCGCTCATTGGCCCTGATGGGGAGCGGCGGTAATGACACCAACGGCCCACTGACACCAGAGATACGCCGCTTCCTGTGAAACGACTCCGCGGCACTATATTCCCTACCTCACCACCAGCCAATGGGAAGAGCTTTAGGAGGAGTCGCAAATTAGTGGCAGAGAGAAAGGGAGAGAGTGAAAGAAAAAGGAAGAGAGTGAGAGAAAGGGAGAGAGTGAGGAAAAGGGAGAGAGTGAGAGAGAAAGGAAGAGAGAGAGTGAAGGGAAGGGAAGAGAGAGGGAGGTAACTGAGACTTTTTGGCATATCTCTGAATCTTGTTTGGGAAGAGGTGACCTACATACTCTGTGAAACTGCCAAGCACACTCCTCACGTATCCAGGTCTCTCAGTGTTTGCTAGTGCTTACTTTTGTCAAATCTTTTTGCATACTGTCTAATACATTTTGCATCGGTTAACATTGTTGCTTTCACATAAGCCTATATTTGCTTAAAAAGAAACCAACTTGCTGGTTTGAGTTAGGAGACCTTCAGAACTCCTGTTTTTGCCTAAGGACTCTTCAGACATGAAAAAGTAGCTCCACTTTAGCACCCTCTGCTTAGTAAACATCCTTGAGTGAGTCAATAAGGCTGGAGGCTAGGCCAGAAGCAGGACTTCCACACTGGCTGGGCTGGGTGGATGATGGCTGTGTTCACAACACCTTGATGTGAGGTCAGCCTCTCTCCTCCTGTCTGTTCTCACTTAAGCACAGCTGCTCAGTGGACGTGCTCCTGAGGATGGCCAGCTTCCTCTGTCGTCCAGCTCTCATTAGGTCAGTCCCACAGGAGCCCTCCGTCCATCAGCAGACCTCCTCCCGTTTATCAATCGGGGACATGAATTAAGATCAGCCCCCACCACCACCATCTCTTCTTGGTTTTTACCATCATTGTCAGCGCCCCCCCCCCCCCCCCCCTCTCTCTCTCTCTCTCTCTCTCTCTCTCTCTCTCGCTCTCTCTCTCTCTCTCTTTCTGTGTTACCAAACCCAGCTTGTGTTCCACATTCCATATTTATCTGCTCAGTCCCACTCTGGGCTCCCAGTGGGGCTCTCCACAGAGCAGAGGAGGGCCAGGTGACCCGTATAATTGGATCTGGGCTTGTTCGGCCCGCAGAAAGGGACGTAACCAGATTTCATGCTCCAGAGTTCACATTCAGCGCTCGCCACCTTTCATCTGGCGCGCCGAAGGTGAGCTCTGTCACCGGCTCCACACACATGACATGGCCACCACTAGCCGCCCCCGGCCACAGCAAGTCTGTCTCAGCTGCTGCAATATCTCCCTTTTGGTCGCTCTCTTGCCCACATGCATGTAGCATTTCTGTAGGTTAGCACTGCTGTTTCACAGTGTCTCACCCTGGTGTTGTTGGCGTTGCCACTGTCAGCTGGTTTAGCAGTTCTGGTGTGGTGTTTTGTGTTGTGATAGGTTGCACTATGGTAGCTGCATCACTTCCTCATTTGATGCGATGATGTCCTCCCGTACATGGCGGACATATTAAATGGAACTGTTGGTGATATAGTGGGGTTATAATCTTTTATGGACTACTCATTTAAAGGGCAGGGACAGCCATTTTGTCAAATCCAAAGTGGGCTGCTTTAATATGGTCTGACTCTGTCTGTCCTCATCCCAGGCTTTTATATGAAGCAGGGCTACCATGATATCATGAGCGTCATTAGTGACAAGTGGTGAACAATCTGTTCATCAGATCCACAGAAATGCTGCAGAAATGGCTGTGAGCCAGGACACCTTTCAGTGTCTCCCTCAGCTCCTTCCTTCCCCGTCACAATCACTGGCGGCCAGACGAGCTTTTAAATCTCTTTTTATTTGCGCAATTACGCAGCTGCCACTTAAATGTGCGGGCATGACTCGCCGACTCCTCCAGCACGGGCCTTCCTGCAGCTGTGGAGGGGCTGGGGCCGGGGCGGGCCGACGGAGGCACTGACTGGCTGACTCGCTCGCTCAGCCATGATGTGTGTGTGTGTGTGTGTGTGTGTGTGTGTGCATGTGTGTGCAGAGGGGAGCCCAAGGAGCCCCCGTCTAGTCTGATCTCAGCGCCGCCATGGCCGCCTGCGTGCGAGAGAGAGAGACTACACGGTCACCATAGCAACAGCTGGGAATGCACACGCTCGGAGGTTGTATTGCTGCTCAGTGTTCCCAGGTAGATGAATGGTGCCCCTGCCCCCATCTCTCTCTCTCTCTCTCTCTCTGCTGCTTTCTTAACACTGCCGTGCCAATTCCCCCTCTTTTCTCTGCCTTTTGGACATGTTTGGCTCTAGCAACGTAATGTCATTAGATGGCCATGGTTCCCCTTTAGGGTTGCTACTGAATCACATGGTGTTAGATACCATAGAAGAGCCATCTCGTCTCGAGCGTGCGGGAATTTCTTGTGTAAAATCAGATGAAATAGCCATAATAGATGTGGGAGGCTGGGGCGGTGCTTAAGTGAAATCAGAATGCACCCTGGTGCTCTGTACATTTCCGTTCTCCTACTAATGCCATCAAATAGATCGAATAAACCCAATGCGCTGATAATGAATTAAAAAGACTCTTTGCTTATAATTCTAATCTGGGATTAAAATTATTCTACTTAGTCGTTTTGGGATGAAGCAGATTAATTAACAGGCAAAAGGATTTATGTGTTCTATCATGTACTGTATCACTTGTACAGACATACAGAATCTGATGTCAACTAGCTTTAGCATTTACACATTAAGTCGCATTAGTTAAAAAACAAAACACATCTCTTAAAAGAGGCTAATCCCTCTGACACAGTTCAAGGTTGCATCTCAGTTAAATGTTGTATTTTTTAAACGTTTTAAAAATACTTTTGGATATTCTCTACAAATCACTGTGTCAAAGACCTCTAGGGATTATAAACTCAAACTGATTGCAGTAGCCAGTGTTGCTGGAGCAGCCTCTGTGCTGTGTCCGTGGGGACAGGAGTTCCTATGGAGGTGGCCTGGCCTTTGGCCTGCAGCTGTGGGAGCCCCTGTGGTGTAGTTTTGCCCCCTGATCCCTACTCAGCGCTGGGGCCACCACTGGAACTGACAGCTCAGACCCCGAGCCCCTTTTGGCCTGTTATCTACCTCTCGTCTCACCGTAATGGAGAATGTCCTCTTAAATGAATGTCTAATGCACAATCTCTCTCTTTCCCTCCCTCTCTCTCTCTCTCTCTCTCTCTCTCTCTCTCTCTCTCTCTCTCTCTCTCTCTCTCTCTCTCTCTCTCTCACTCTGTCTCATTTCCTCTAAAGGTGGAGAACAATTTCTCTCAGGCTTGGAGTGACGGCCGCATCTCCGACCTTGAAGCAGTGGAAGGAGGACAGGTAGAAGAGCACACAGAAGGGCAGAGGAGAAGAAGAATATCCAGGGGGAAGGAGAGAGTGCTTTCTTCCCCTCAGAGGAGCAGCCCATTCTGAGGAAGGGAGGGAGAGCGTGGCCCCTCATCCCCGGGAGCCATGTGACAGTCGGCCCCTGCAGCATCCCCAGCAGCTAGAATGGACCTGAGAACCAGCTCGCTCTGAAACCGCCTCTCACCAAGGTACTGTGGCTAGCACCGCTCAGCATTTGAACAGGGCTTTGGAATGTGTCCCTTCTGTTAAATATTATTCGTAATATCATAAGGGATAGCAGAATGAATGGATGAGGTGGAGACAAAGACCTGCACAATGCAAAGCCTCAAGGGCTGTTATCCTGCTTATCCTCGGCTACCACTCATGTTTGTAGTCAATAGACATGTATTCATATATAGCACTCAAAAGGTTCAGTTTACAAAGAAGCCCATTTGTTCAGTTTGTCACTATAGTTTCTTTGGTAAATTACGGTGGGTAGTTAGCTCAATTGCACTTGATTCCATTGTTGCAAAGCCTGCTTCCTAGTTCAACTGTCGGTTCCTGTGGTTGTCATAGTTACCATTCAAAAGAGCATTGATGTGCAATGGTGATTTCTATTCTACTTCATGTGTCCCAATATACAGAATGTGTAGCCCCCTTGTTAGCCAATCAGAAAATAGTATTTCTTGTCTCTGAGGGATAGCCAAAACTATTGTATCTAAGACAGAATGGAGGACTCTATCATTGAACTTTGGCAATAGCATAGTGTTTTTGTTTTTAGGGAAGACCACCCTATTTTGAAAGTAAGGCGAGGGAAGCTGAAAGGGCTGGAGAGGGCTTGTTGTGTCATATGCCTCAGTTTTGAGGTTAACCAGTTCCTCATCCATCACACTCTGGACCACAGTTTGGCCTGGACCTAGATATAAAGTGGAACTAGCACACTGAGGTGAAAGATCAGCAAAGCCTGAAAGATCTGACTAGCGTAATTTCCCAACTATTAGCCGCAGACATTGATTTTGCAAACTTTCTTCAGCTATGGGGTTAATACGCAGGCGCAGTTAATATGGTATTGATCTGGTTTTGATTTTTTAATTTGCATAAAGCACTTTCCTGCTGTTTATAGCCTACACGATGCGGCTATTACACAGGAAATGATGGTACCTCTGGCCTAAATGGGTATCATCCCTACAAGACACATTGCAGCAAAATTGCAGTCTTAATCAAAATGATTTATTATGGTCCAGGGAAATCACCGTCAGAAGATAACTTCAGTGGAGGATTTCACCGTAGCTGTTCCTAATTAGCATGAAAGCAGCAGCGCTGGAGCAGTCTTGTCAGTGGTCCAAGGCTACAGTACTGTAGGTGTACGGCAGATGCAGCACACGGGATGACTTGTTCCCGTTGCTCCGCTCTGAATTCACTTGCAGCTGTGTAGCCACACACCAGCAGCCCAGCTCCACTCTGGCAGTAAGCATATTAGTGCCAGTGTGACATATTATGACATTTAAACAGCTTAACAGCCATAGCAGCTGTGGCTAGGATTGTGAAGTATGGAGGTGACTGGAGCAGGAAGTGGCACATTGAGATCGGACACTGGTGGAAGTGACATGCTACATTTGACCACACATGAAACATCAAATTCAAGCACTTTTTGAGCCAAATTCCTTCAAATGTACGGACCCAACACAGGTCTGTATGCTTCATATTTAGAATGAGAACTATCAGGCTTTACAGGAGCTCACATGCAACAGTTGTCAACTTAAATGTGTGAGCACAACATTTCTCAATCGTACTGTTTCATACGAAATTCAATTACATTGAATTGTCATTGTCTATGTCCATTTACAAAAAAAAAAATGGCATAGTTGATAGGCCATAGGACTTTATTTATTTTTTCTGAAACCCACGCAGTTTTAAAGGAAGTCCAGGACCCGTGGGAACCCTGGCTAGAGGCCTGCATGGTCATGACCATGTACAGTATCTTTCTTTCTCTTTCTCTGCTATGGGAAGTCACTGTGCGTTCTCTTATTCTGTTTCACCAGATTAGTTGTGGAGTCCTATTGTTTCTGTATCACTTATCACTCAGCACAAAGTGTTTGTGCACTGCACAAGTAACTATGTTTACAAGTGAGGGCAGTACACTTCTCACAAGTATCACAAGTGTCACAAGTGTCTCACATGTCTCGTATGTCTCACAAGTTCTCACAAGGCCACGTGTGTGTGTCTGCATATGTGTGTCTGTACTGTACTGTGTGAGTGTGAGTGTGAGTGTGAGTGTGAGTGTGAGTGTGAGTGTGAGTGTGTGGACACGTGGGCTCGCACACTTACTCCATAGCACTTGAATGGGTAAACTGGTGTGTTCTCATGACTTGCTTGAGGTTCCGTATTGCGTGAGGTGCCGTATGCAGTATTTGTTGAAGTTTGGCAGTGTGTGCCTACAGTATCTGTTGCGTAAGTGTGTGTATGTATCTTATCAAGAAGTTGTTTCAGGAGTGTGTGACAGAGCTGGACACATTTCCCTTTCAGAGTGGGACAGGAAGACTGGCAGTGGAGGAGAGGAAACTGTCTGCATCAAACAGCAGATGGAGGGACAGCATGTGCTTACGCTGCAGAAAACACACACACACACACACACACACACACACACACACAAGAACACTCTCTCTCTCTCTCTCTCTCACGAACACACACACACACACACACACACACACTCTCTCTCTCTCACTCTCTCTCTCTCTCTCTCTCTCTCTCTCTCTCTGTCTCTCACACACACACACACACATACACACCTTAGACAGCGCACAATGAGCGCGAGACACAGTGAACTCCAGAGATGAACGTGCAGCTCCACATGGTGTCGTCCTCTCTGTGCCCTTTCCCCCAAACAAAGTTTTCCATGTGAGCGCTCTCAAAGTTTTCTTAATAGCACCAGTCAGTGGAGCTGAGCTGAGCTTTCCTACCCCTCCCGGTGTTAACAGCTTTTCTTGGCAGCCAAACTGACCTTTGTTGGTGCCGGGGAAAAAAAAATAAGAAAAATAAACCTGCCTTTACTCCGCGGCCAAGTCTGGCTTGTATGGCTGATGCATTAACCAATTGTGTGATTCCAGAGGGTCAGCATCTCTCTCTTGCCCACAGGCTGTTTGAGGAGCTCTTAATGAAAGCACATTTTTAATGCGTCTTTCATTTGGGCCGAGCTGGGGCGCTCTGGCTAGGCGGGAGTTATTGATTTGATATCAGGTGAATGGGTGGCGGAGCGGGTGCGGGGTGGGGATCAGGAAGGAGGTGTCTGATTGTGTCCCAGCGGGCCTGTCCTCCTCAGCGCAGGCGTGTCTGAGCTCCCGCTCCCGCTCCTGCTCCCGCTGCTGTAGCTCTGCCCTTGTGCGCCCTCCACCAGCACGCCATCCGTCTCCATTACTGACAGCAGCCGCCGCCGGGAGGGGCCAACGAGGCCAGGGGCGGGAGGTGGGGGATGAAGGGGGGGTGCAAACGAGTGCTGCCATAGGACGGGATGCCTGTCACTCAGGCATATGGTGCACAACTGTGGTGCATGTGTGGTGATGACACAGGATGATCATTTGCAGACACACAGTGGAGTGCAGTTATCGTGTGCATTTATCTCTCCTCCTTCCCTCCAAACGCACAAAGTCACTCCCCCACCACAGCTCTGTGCTCCAGCTACATGTCTGGGCCAAGGGGAGAGGGCTGACAGCCAGCCAGCCAGCCAGCCAGCCAGCTCAGGCAGAGTGCTGATCCCAGACCTGCTGCTGCTGCTGCTGTGTGAGGAGTGGATGTGGATGTGGATGTGGCACTTCCTCCGCTCGGCTCTAAAGAGGGCCCGGGCGTCGGTGGAGTGGCTCTGCAGGACAATAGGCCCAGCGCCATAATGGGCTCTCCTCAGCGCACCCCGCCGCGCGGCCTGGACAATACGCTACTGTACGCCCCCCCCGGGGCCCGGCCTAATGAGCTGGCTCTCCACACAAGAGCAACAGCAAGACGCAGGGCTGTGTCCAGCGTCCAGTCTTTAACAGCCATGGCACACTGCTCACAAGATGGCACAGAATAGCCAGCGCTGGTGTAGAGAGCAGAGGCAGGAGTAATGGGGTAATGTTATCAGTAGGAGACCAGTGAGCAGCTCTCTGTGTGTGCAGGCTGCTGTTGTGTAATGGTGTCAGCTCTTCCTGTTCCTGTAACTGAATAGCCGTGCTGGTGAAGTCATGATGACATAACTGAAGCACTTTCCCAATAGGAGCCCCATTTCAATCAGGCCATCAGTGATTAGCATGTTGGCCCATCCTCTGATCTCCGTGGGGCTGAGTGGCTGTGTTGGGACATGCCTGTGTGTGTTCAGGGTGGTGACCCCTGTGGAGTGGATCTGGCATGCTCCCACTGAATGGCAGGAAAGCTCATGGGCAACACATTGCAAACGACGAAGCCATATGTCATCTAGTTCCATACACGCACATGCTTGCACACACACACACACACACACACACACACACGCATGCATGCCTGCACACCCCCATATGGGCTTGCACTTACACATATGGTGTAATTGACTGAGAGCACTCAATGTGATTCTTTTAAGAAGTCATTTAAGGTGTGTTTGCATATATTATGTATGGAGTTAGCTACTTCTCTCTCTCTCTCTCTCTCTGTGTGCGTGTGTCTTAAGTGTACTCTCTTCATTTTGCCATCTGTGTTTATTATCCTCTACACGCCTCATATGAATGTCACTGCAGTATTCAGGATGGCGTGTGGTGAAGTTAGCATTGCATAGATGAGTGTCAGGCATCTCCTCAGTGGCCAGCAGCAGCCATGGCTCTCCCAGAGGTCACGAGTGGGGCTCCATCTCCTCCCCCTTCTTCTCCTCCTCCTTCTTACAACTCTCAAATTGAAACTGACATTTCAGAAACACACTCATGCACAACCAACCACAGCTATGCTCATCCACATGCCCACACACGCACACACATGCTCTCACACACACACACACACACACACACACACACACACACACACATACTGTACACACACACATACACACACACACACACACACACACACACACACACACACACACACATACAGTACACACTTGCGGTGATGTTTCCATCTGTTGTCTTTGGTCAGCTGGTCTGTGAGAATCTCGGCCTGCTGGGACAGCGTGTGTGCTTGTCGTCTGCCTCTCTGTCCTGGAATCAAGTGGCTTTTGTTCTGGAGCTGCTGTGCTTATCACTCCTCTCCCCACCACTGGCTCCCTCCTCCTCCTCCTCCTCCTCCTCCTCCTCCTCTTCCTCCTCTTTCTCCTCCTCCTGCAGAATGAAAGGACTCAACGTGATGGATTACATGTCCTTGTGCTCATTGCATCCTGAAGGAAAGAGGATTGTTCCAGCGCATTTATCTTGCTGCAATCAGATTAGATATCATTGTAAAGATGCAGGAGAAAAAGACTCAGCCGTGCTGCATCCCTGTAGGAAAGCCGCTGCACAACGACACCCGCTAAAACAAACAAGCGTGCTCATCTTAAGGAGGGAAAATGTCATTTCCTCTTCCTCCTTGAGTGTGAGAGAGAGAGAGCCACCTCACTTAAGAGATGTGTGGAATGTGTTGCGTGGTGTCATGGCTTGATGAATGAAAGCTTTTCCCGAGACCACACGCCTGGGGACGAAGCCTGACAGACCCCCCCCCCCCCCCCCGATGGCTCTTCATGTCGTCTCTCAGGAACATGTATAAGCGTGCTGTTTCCAGGAAGTGACACGTGAGCACTCCCATGCTGCGGGCCGTCCCACATGTGTCCTGTGTTCACCCAGCCATCTCCACCAGCAGCTCACTAAACCCACCGCACGCTTAGCTATCGCTAACAGTTCAATTAAGTTGTATTCATTTATGGAAGAGTATTAGCAAAGAGCGTAGCCTCCAGCTTCTTTGCTGTCCCTGAAGCCAGAATGGCTCAGAGCGAGCAGATAGGAACTTTGTTGAGGGGGGTATTCCTTGCAGCGTGATAAAGCCCTATTCAGAGGGGGAGCGCCCATCTGCATGAGGTTAAGCGAGGAGAGAATGTTCTAACTCCACGTTCTCACCCAGATAACTCGAGCCACCGCTAAGCCTCGGGATTAGGGTCACTTCCTATACCTTTGGTGTGGATGGTAAGCTGTAGGGAGGGGGGGGAATTCTGACTCAGGATCAGCTGATTTGAACCGAGCGGGTTGCATATCCGACGCTGTCACTTCTCACACATCTGGTGGGATGCGCATGCCTCTCTCTGTGGACACGCAGGTTGAAAGCTGTAATTGCATCGGCTCTGAATAATTGAAACTACTGGAGAAGTGATTCCCTAGAGAGAGAGAGAGAGAGAGAGAGAGAGAGAGAGAGAGAGAGAGAGAGAGAGATGGATGAAGAGGAAGGGAGGGAGGAAGAGAGGGGGCAGGGGACATGATGAATGGTGTGGTGTGCTGGAATGCTCTTTCTGTAGGTGTAAGGGGATGGAGAAGAATCTCAAGGTTTAGCCAAATATGGTGTGTGGACGTTTTTATGTACAGTATAGTGTACTGAGTATGTGTGTGTGTGTGTGTGTGTGTGTGTGTGTATATGGGCATTTGTATGTGTTGTTTGTGTGTTTGTGGGAGGAGGGCATGTTTGTGTGTTGTTTGTGTGTGTGTGTGTGGGAGGGTGGACATGTTTGTGTGTGTGTGTGTGTGTGGTTAGTGTGTGCTAGACGGCTGAAGCAGGGCACTGTGCCTGTTGGTTAAGTGTGGTGGGCTGTTCAGATGGTGGGTAGCTGGGTGGTGAAAGTGTGCCGTGTCTCTGTGGTTTAGCATAAAGCTGCGTGCAAGCATGCACATCTGTGGATCAGAGAGATTTGGAGCCAGAGACCCTCCTAAGAGATAACTGACTGCAACACATGCGTGCGCGCGCACACACACACACACACACACACACACACGTACACACACCACACAAGCATATAAACACAAACACACACACAAGGATATATTGGATATATTTACGCTTACAGTTCATGTTCATTTGATACTCTGTAGAAAGCACTTAGAATCAAATAGTCTTTTAAGTCACACACACACACGCACACACACACACGCACACACACACACACACACACACACACACACACACACGCTCAAGCCGAATGTGAGGATGAGCTCCAGCAGGCTGTCAGTGTGTGTAAGCTGCAGATTTGAGTAAATATTTACCCACTAATTACAGACTGTCTCCCTGCGTCACAAGAATGTGACAGTGGATTTCACATGTAGTAAACAGTAGCCAGGAGTGCCGCCTCCCATTTCCTGTTTGCTTTCTCATGTATGGCGGCGGCAGTGGCGGCTGCAAATGTGATCATGTTCTCTGCGGCTGCCGCTGTGTGTGTGTTTTTTCCTCCCTCCTGCTGCAGGGATTAACAGCTAAACTAATCTCTCATTTCTCCCCTTTTTGCCAAAT